>NW_018229168.1:36922-52172 GCF_001263595.1 Phalaenopsis equestris
TATATATATATACATGGTGGTGGTTGTTTCCCTAGCTCTGCTAGGGTTTCTGCTTCAATGGTGACTTCTTTCTTCTTCTTGTTTTATTTGACTGTTTGTTTGGCTTTTCCCCCCTTTTTGTTGTTTCTTTTTTTGATTGCACTAGTTTGGAGGAGGATTGTTTGCTTCCTTCTCTTTCTTGATCCACTGAGTTACTATTTTATTGCTGGAAGTTTTTCACTGCCTTTTCTCTGTGAGAGCTTTTTCTGCTATCAATGGCCTCTCCTATCTCCTATCCGCATTGACTTAGAATCTAATATCCAATGGTCCAAAGCCACCTATGCTGATGTGGTGGGGAATGGTTTTGAATCTTTTCAAAATGTTGAGAACTTTGTGTTTCCTCAAGCTTATCATGATGCTACTTTCAGAAAAAAGGACTATCCCTTTGTGAAATCTTTATGTAGAAAAGGAGGCAAGGTGGCTATTGTTTTCTCTGATAATGAAATCTGCTCTTTGGCTGAGGCTCAAAAATTTACCCTGGTGGGAAAATTTCAACTAAGCCACCCAAAAATGGATGAAATTAGAAAATATTTTGATGACTTGAAACTGGTTGGTGCTTGGAAGGTTGGGTTGATGGATGGAAGACATATTATGATTCAATTAGCTAAAGAAGAGGATTATGCAAGGCTTTTTGCAAAACTTTTTGCAAAATAAGTTCTATTTTTGGATGGTATCTCTATGGAATTGTTAAAATGGACCATTGATTTTGGCCCCTCAAAGGAATCCCCAATAGTTCCCATTTGGTTCAAACTTCCGGAGCTGAAGCTACATTTCTTTAATCACTAAATTCAGTTTACTATTGACACTGCACTTGGAAGACCAATGAAGCTTGATGCTCCCACTTTTAACCTCTCAAGATCTTGTGTGGCTAGAATCCTGGTGGAAAGGGACATCACCCAACCTGAAGTGGATAAAATATGGCTGAGCAGTGCAAATAATGGATATTAACAAAAAATTGTAATGGAGCAAAGGCGTTATTACTGTCACAATTGTAAGATGTTTGGGCACACTAACAACAGATGCTTCATAATGCATCCAAAGAAAAAGAACTTTGCCTCTGGACACACTCCTACTCCTACATATCAAAATACTTCACTGCCTATGGATCCTGCCTCGCCCACTAAGAACTTGGCCCAAAATCTTGACACTGATTCCCAACTTCCTTTATAATCTCTAACCCTTGGAAATGTTGATTGCCCCCCTGGTGGAGGTTCATTCTGAGGCTCTTTTTGAAGGAACCTCTGAAAATTTTCCTCCTTCCCTTGTCCCTCCCCAACCTATGTCTTTAAATCCTCAAGCTAACCCCAACTTCTAACCTCTAAATTCCAAAACGTTTGAAGCTTCTATTTTAACTCCAGTTGTGGAAGTTCCTACTGAAGGTACTTCTGAACCTTTCACTAACCTGACCCCTTTGATCTCCCCCACCCCCATTGATGTTCCAACATCTCCATGTGTGGCACCTAGAGGAGTGGTACATGAAGTGGGATCATCTGATATGTGGATATGTCTAATGTTTCAAAACTTACTTCTTCTAACAAGGGCCACATTGACCTTCCTGTACTGAAGTCCCCTACTATCAATTGTGGACCAACAGTTGAATTTAGACCTTGAGGAAGAATGGCAGATTCACCAGTCCAAAAAGAAAAAGAAACAGTTGCAAGAGCTGAAGCATAATGCTGCTACCCCTAGGGAACCTATGTACAAAAGTTTGGAATCTCTTCTTATACAAGGAGGAGAGGAAAAATTATTAATGATTAACCTCCTTTGTTGGAATGTTAGGGGATTTGCACATCCTAGGTCCCTTAGCAGATTACTTCACTTAAATATGATGCACAAACTCTAGTGCATTGTTCTTCTTGAACCCATGGTCTCTAAGCACCAATCTAGAATCATTAAAAAATTCCCTGGCTTTCAATTTTCTCCTAATTGCAATAATAAGATTTGGCTTGTCTGCAGGAAAGAAGTCACTTGGCAAATTCTGTTAGACCATCCTCAGTTTCTGCATATATCCCTATCTTTGGCAGGTCATTTTGCTCATGCTACTTTTGTTTATGCCACAAGCTCTTCAGCTGGGAGGGTTGAGCTTCGGAAGGAAATATATAATCTGAGCCTAAATATCTCCTTAAAGTGGCTAGTTTGTGGGGACTTTAATTGTATGACTTCTCCTGATGAAAAAGCAGGAGGCAGACTTCCTGATATAAATAAAATGAATTTTTTCTTGGATAATATGCATCTGGCCAGATTATTGTTTGATTTGGGTTTCTCTAGCCACAGGTTCATCTGCAGAAGGGGTAATTTTTTGGAAAGAATTGACAGGGCTCTTGCTAATGGTATATGGTTAAAAGAATTTTTGCATACTTCTGTTTCCCATTTGTCCATGAAGGTTCAGATCCCAGACCCCTTCTAATCTCTATTCACAACTCCATCAACTCCACCAAATCTAATTTTATATTCTTAAATGTCTGGTCTTCTCATCCTGATTTCATGAATCAAGTTACATCTGTGTGGTCCAATTATCATAATGATAATTCTTGGGTGAAATTATTGATTCTTCAAAAGAGACTTCCTGCAAAACTCAAATCTTGGAATTGGAAAACTTTTGTCAACTTGCATACTAAGGGGGTGGAAGCTGAGGCCACCGTTAATGAGTTGGAATCCAAGCTTAGTCAAAATCCTAATTTGGAATCTAACTTATTTATTGCAAATGAAGGTTCGCTTAATGCTATCTATTTGCAGGAGCAACTCCTTCATCAGAAAGCTGCATAAACACATTTTTGTGTGGGGGACAGAAACTACAGGTACTATCATGCAATCATTAAGTATAAGAGGAAGTGTAATGAGATTTGTAAGATCAAAAACTCTCAGGGAGATTGGCTAAATACCCCCCAAGACATTTCTGAAAATGCTGTAGAGCACTTTCAAAAGCTCTTCACTAAGAGTGATGTGGCCAGGACTGCAGTTCAAGGTAATCTTTTTGCCACTGCAGACATTACACTTCTAACCTCCAACTTGCAAATATAACTTCTAAAGAGGAGATCAAGACAACCTACAATTCGTTTGATAGTAACAAAGCTACTGGACCTGATGATTTTTCAGTAGATTTCTACAAAACAGCCTGGAATGTTATTAAAAAAGAGGTAATAGATGTTGTGCAAGCTTTCTTCACTGGTCAAGATCCCACTAAATAGATCATTTCTTCTACCATTTCCCTCATACCCAAAGAGACAGTTTGCAACAGACTGGATCAGTTTAGACCAATAAGTCTCACCAATGTGATAACTAAGATTATTAGCAAGGTGCTGGTTGCTATAATTCAACCCCACCTGCATAGGATAATCAGCAACAAACAAACTACCTTTATCAAAGGAAGAAGCATTGTGGAAAATGTTCTTTTAGCTCAAGAATTATACCAAGATTTGGATAAAAGCTGCAGGGGGGCAATCTGATCTACAAATTAGACATTTGCAAAGCTTATGATACTATTCACTAGGACTTCGTTGAGGAGGATCTATATGCTAGAGGATTTAATATGGATTTCATAATTCTAATCAGGGGGTGGCTGAAACAACCTGTTTAGCTTTTCTGAAAAAAAATTATTCACTGGAAGGCCTTTCCTGACCTTCTTATGACTAGATATATGGCCAAGAATGTCTTCATTTAAAACTCATGTAGATACCTTGTTTGGTGGCCTAGTTCTCTTGGATGGCTAGAAATAAGGCAAAATTTGATGAACATCTACCCCTTCCCTCTAAGGTGGCAACAACCTGTTTAGCTTTTCTGAAAAAAAATTATTCACTGGAAGGCCTTTCCTGACCTTCTTATGAATAGATATATGGCCAGTCAGCTTAATTTGGAGCCTCCCCTAGTGTATTGGTTTAAACCTCCTGCTGGTTGGCTGAAAGCTAACACAGATGGCAGTTTCTATAGATACACTGTAGGTATTGGTGGCTTATTAAAGAATTCAAATGGTGCCTGTCTGCTCCATTTTCTGTCTCCTATTTTTCTTGTTGATGCGTTGGAAGCTGAGGCTTTGGTGATCTATTGAGCTTACTATATTGCATCCAAAGTCAAAATTCAAAATCTTATTGCCGAGCAGATTCCAAGGTCATGATTAGCATAGTCCTTAATATCACCACCTGCCCCTGGCACATTCTGCAATGGAAGAACAGAATTTTTTACAGCTCCCAAGGTATTAATCTAAAGTTCCTATTTATACACAGAGAAGGAAACAGACCAGCACACTAGCCTGCACATGCTAGTGTTGGGGCTGATAGACCCAACATCACCAAGGATGGTCCCTCCCCCCCTTATTTTTCTTATCAAGGGAGACATACAGGAATCAACAGTCCTCCAAAAATACACAAACAACAATTTACCTTTTGAGACAACAATGTAAAGCTAAAAAGTAGCTTAAGTAAATCCCCAAAAAAATAGGGGGAGCAACACTAGAGAAGGGGAGAAAAGGAACAACAAATAAAAAAATACTGTCACCATAATCTTGATGTAATTCTAAAAAGTGGGACCTCTAGCATATCTCCCTGCAAAAGGCTGAAGGGTAGGGGGAGTAGTAGCAACAATTTAGCAATCTTTGATAAATGGCCATAATTTGTAATTCAAAGTATGTATATGTATTTTCTTTGTATACATATCTATATATGCACCCTCACAAAGAGTGAACATGTGGGATACATAAATCATCCCCATGCAGTAGAAAAGCTAAAACAGGAGGTAGGATATTTGCCACAATTACTTGTTCAGAGCACCTACCAGAAGTGGCCAAGAGATGTGCAGGCCCATTGCCTTTCCTGTTGATGTGCTGAAATTTCACTATGTAGCTACCTAAAGCCATTTGCATTTTCCTTATCCATCTTCCAATGTGCCAAGGAGGTCCTCCTCATGCTGCAAAAACTTGATGCAAGTGCTGGAGTCAGTTTCAATGATTAATGGCCCAATATTACATTGGACAAAAATTTTAATAGCCCAATAAATTGCTATCATTTTAGCTTCTAATGCATCTAAAGCCCAAGTTGGTGAAGAGAAAAGGAGAACATATTGTCCTAGGGAGTTTCTGAAAACTCCACCAAAACCAACAGATCCTTTTAAAAAATTGCTATCAGTATTTGCTTTCATCCAGCCATCAAGAGGAGGAGCCCACTCAATCAATGAGAGCTTGAAATTATACTGATTAGTACCCTGAGGTACCTAATGCTTGAAGATATTAGGGAAATTGTGATATTTAATGATTTTCCCTAAGTAGGATGTGCAATGAGTAGTAACAGCTTTAGCAAGAGGTGTTGAATCCTCAAATTTAATATGATTCCTACACATTCAGATAACCAAGCCACAACATAAGGGATAACCTGTAATTTGAGCTTGTTCCACTCTTCCCAGCAGCTGTAGAAGTCCTTCCAGCTGAGATTAATTGTATCTGTTTTAACTATTGTCAATAACTCAGTCCAAACTTTTTGAGAGAAACTAAATTTAAAGAAGAGGTGATCCAAAGTCTCCTCCTCCTCATGGCATAGAAGACAGCAAGAAGGTCCCCTCAAACCTTTCATTTTCAGGATATCATCAGTTGGGGGCATAGACTGCCATAATCTCCAGCTGAAGAATGACATGTAAGTAGTCAGATGTTTGCCCCAAACATCAGTACCCCAATGAACAGAAGGCCATTGAAATAAGGTTTGATAGATATAAGCAGCAACTTTCTGGGAATTGGCTTTTTTAGTAATAATTTTATCTCTTTCTCCAGAATAGATAGGTGTTTGTTGGACAAGTTGTAGCTGCACAATGTTTAGAATATTAGACAGTAGTGTGGAATTCAACTGATTTTCAGTCCAGTAATCCTTAACCATATCATGTACATTTGAGTTAAAGGTTGAGCCTTGAATTTTTTCACCATTCCAAGTCCACCTATCAAACCAAAAATTTATTTGACCTTCCTCCAGCTCTCAGATGAAAGTCTCCTCAACTTGCTCTCTTAACTCTAATAATTTTCCCCAAAGTCTAGAATCCCTCAGCTTTTTGTTAAAAAGACTTGGGTGAGTAGTTATACAATATTTCCCTTTCATGAAAATAGCCCAAAGGCTATCTTGAGCTCTAAATTTAATCCAAATTTTGCATAAGTTAATGAAACTCATGTGCTGAAAATCTTTAAATCCCAAACATCTAGCACAGTAAGGTTTACAAAGCCTTTGCCAAAGGAGCCAGTGTACTTGTTTCTTCTGTCCAACCCAAGGGAGCGGTTGCTGAGTTCCTTTCTTCATTGAAAACATTTGTAGAGCATAAAAAGGGAGGGTGGTAAGGATACTTTTTAGTAGAATGATCCTCTCTCCATTGGATAAAAAAAATTGGTTCAGCTTTTAAGTTGTTTCTTAATCTTATCAATGACTTCATTGAATTTTATTTGTTTGTTTCTGCCCTTAATTAAAAGAACACTGAGGTATTTGATAGGCAAAGAGGACAAGCTGAAACCAGTGTAGCTAGACATCTAGTGTTTTATCTGTTGAGACATGTTAGTGTTAGGAAAAAAATGGCATTTTGGTATATTTAACTCCATACCTGAGGTAAGCTGGAAACGTATGAGGGCCTTCTACAGCATTTTGGTAGCATTCTTAGTGGCCTTAGAGAATATAATCACATCATCAGCATAAGCCAGAAAACTAATACAGACATTGGATTTGTGCTGAAAGGCCAAATGGTGGGAGCTTGGGAACATTTGATTCAGCAATCTGGAGAAATAATCCATAGCCAAAATGGAAATTATAGGGGACAAGGGGTCCCCTTGTTTGATCCCTCTGGATGCAGAAAAGAAGCCATGACATGAACCATCTATAAGTAGTGAGTGGTTATTACAAAGAAGCCATCTTTTAATCAACAAGATAAAACCCTCAGTAAAGCCCCTTGCAGTTAGAGTTTCTAAGATGTAATTCCAGTTGATAGTGTCATAAGCCTTCTTGATATCTAATTTATAGATAACATTACCTCCTCTACATTTCCTGTCCAAATCAAGCAGCATCTCTTGGGCAAGCAAAGTATTATCTGTAATGGATCTTCCTTTAACAAAGGTAGTTTGGTTAGCACAAGTTAGCTGCTGAAGATGCGGCTGAATTTTGAAGACTAGTATTTTGCTTATTACCTTGGTAATAACATTACTTATGCTAATGGGCCTGAAATCTCCCCAATTATTTCTGACCTAGTTTTTAGGAATCAAAGTGATATTAGAGGAGGTAAAGTATCTGGGTGGATTAGTTCCTCTGAAAAATTCTTGTACAGTAGAGATAAAGTCATCCTTAACCACATTCCAACAGCTTTTGTAAGACTTTGTAGTGAAGAGCATTTTGGTATATTTAATTCAATACTTGAGGTGAGCTGGAAATGCATAAGGGCATCATAAAAAAGCTTAGTAGCATTCTTAGTGGCCTTGAAAAGTATAATCACATCATCTGCATAAGCCATATGATTGATACACACATTTGACCTGTGCTGAAAGGCCAAGTGGGGGGAGCTTGAGAGCATTTGATTCAGTAGCCTGGAGAAATAATACATATCCAAAATGAAAATTGTAGGGGAAAATGGGTCCCCTTGTTTAATCCCTTTTGATGCAGAAAAGAAGCCATGATAGGAACCATTGATAAGCAAAGAGTAGTTATTACATACAAGCCATCTTTTAATCATCAAGATGAAACCATCAGCAAAGCCCCTAGCAGCTAGAGTTTCTAATATGTAATTCTAGTTGATAGTGTCATAAGCCTTCTTGATATCTAATTTATAGATAAGATTACCTCCCCTACATTTCCTGTCCAAATCAAGCAACATCTCTTGGGCAAGAAAAATGTTATCAGTTATGGATATTCCTTTAACAAAGGCAGTCTGGTTAGAGCAAATTAACTGTTGAAGATGTGGCTGAATTCTAAAGACTAGTATTTTGCTTATTTCCTTGGTAATAACATTAGTTAACTAATGGGCCTGAAATATCCCCAATTGTTTTTGATCTGGATTTTAGGAATCAAAGTGATAGTTGAGGACGTAAAGTATCTAGGTGGATTGCTTCCTCTAAAAAATTCTTGTGCAGCAGAAATAAAGATAAAGTCTTCCTTAACCACAAACCAACAACTTTTGTAAGACTTTGCAGTGAAGCCATCTAGGCCAACAATTTTGTCATCATCTATAGAATCAAGAGCAGCTCTAATTTCTACTTCAGAGGGGATTTGATCCCGGGTCAGCCTACTGATATAGTCAGTACAATCAGCAAATAAATTAGCATCAACATTGGTTCTAGTTGAGATGGGAGTTAAAGAGTTGTTGAAAAAACTTGACAGCATCTAGAGCAATGTCTTCAGCCTTAATTAATCTCATCCCATCGGAGTTCTAAATCTCCAGAATCATATTACATTTTCTCCTTTAATTTATGCAAGCATGAATGAAACTGGAGTTTCTGTCCCCCTCAGTGAACTTGGTAATAGCGGCTTTCTGCTTCAAGAAGGCTTCATTATAAGTGATTGTGCAAGAAGTTCTTCATTAGTTTTATGAAGATCTCACTCATATTTTAAACCTTAAACCCTTCTGGAAATCTTCTTCAATATTGATCACCTGATTCTGAGCAGCTTTTAAGTTCTCATTAAAATTACCAAAAGTGTTCCAATTCTAGTTCTTTAAATGGATGGCCAACTTCTTTTGTAATTTCCATAGATTTATCCATGGTCCATAATCTTCATTGATGCTATAAGCATTTGTAACTTCCTTGATGAAATTAGGATGAAGAGTCCACATGTTTTGAAATTTGAAGGGAGAACCCCCAAGCTTCAGAGCATTTTGAATAGAGCAAAGAATGGGTCTTTGGTCTGACCTAGACATGGCAAGGTGGGTGATGATTTTATGAGGGAAGGTTTGAAGCCACTTAGAGTTTCCCAACATTCTATCAAGTCTTTCCCATAATACACCCCTTCTCCGGGTATATTTAGGACAATGAAAACCCAAATCAAATAACTGAGCATCTATAAGGAATTCATTGAAATTCAACATAGAGGTTTGAGATGGAGGTTTGCCTCCTTTCTTTTCATCAGGTAAGGTAATACAATTGAAATCCCACCCAATAATCCAAAAAGAGTTTATGGACTGGCTGATGTTGGAAAGCTCCACCCACAGCAACTCTTGATTCCTTGGAAGACAACTGACATAAATAAAGGTGCCATAACCCACCTAAGCTCCAACTATAAATTGAATATGTAAATATTGGGGACTATTCAGAACAATATTCCTCTGTAATTCAGTTATAGCAAACAACCAAATCTTATTATTATGATTAGCAAAGTGAGAAAATTTGGGAAATTTTCTAATAATATTAGAAGTGTTCTTAGAAACCATGGGTTCCAAAATAGAAAAGCACCATATTTTATGTGTTTTTACAAGATGTACCAGCCTTGTGAGAGAGTTAGGGTGTGCAAAACCCCTAATGTTCCAACATAAAAACTTAATCATTGTGAAAGGTTTATTCTTTTCCTTATGGTTCTCTGATTAGAATCTATCAGCTAATTAGTTCCTTCAAAGGAGGGTTCTTCCTGCAGTAGCTTCAATTCCATCTTCCCCTTCTTTTTCCTATTATTCCATTGAACTTGCCATTCCTCAGTAAGCACCTCAGCCATTAATTCCACAGTAGAATTTTGAACTTTGTGGGGACTGATATCAATTTTACTTCTTGTAATGTCTCCTTATCTGCCCTCCGCCACCTGTTCCTGAACATTCATGGAAGAAGTATTTATTTAAGTGACCTCTTCCAGAATACTTGGTAGCTTAGGAAAGACTTCCACTTTAGTTTCACTACTGACTGGGGATGCTTCCTATTCATTAGTTGTTCTGTCATCCTTTCCCAAAGCTTCAACAGACCTTCCCTAAGTAGGCATACCTTGAGTAGTTGTTTTTCTATATGGTGGACGCAGCCTATAGCATTTATCCACATTATGCCCAAACATCCTGTAATGAGGGAAGAATAGTGGTTTTTGCTCCATAATAATGCTTTGCTAAAAGCCTTCCTCAGGGGTTCCAATCCAAACTCTCTTTATTCTTGTCATCCTTTACCAACACTCTTGCACCAGCTAGTCTAGCCAAATTGTAGGTTGGGGCATAAACTTTTAAAGGGCAGCCAAGCACCCTTCCAATGTTGAACAAAACATTTTGGTGGTAATATTGAATAGAGAGGTTAGGAAATTTAAACCAAATTGGTTCAATTGGGGGTTCTTTGCTTGAATCAAATCCAGGTGTCCATTTTAATAATTTCATTGGGGTTCCAGCAATTAAGAGAGTTTGTTTAGCAAAAACTTTAGCATAATCCTCCTCATTAGACTTTTTGATTAATAGATGTCTTCCATCCATTAAAGCCAGCTACCAAGCACCAGTGAGTTGGAGTTCCTCAAAAATTTCCTAACATAATCCATTTTTGGATGGCCAAACTGAAACTTGCCAATCAAGCTGAACTTAATTGATTCATTCAAAGTTTGCATCTCCCCAGGGGTCAAAAGAACTACAGGTTCACCCTCTTTGATTCAAATAGGAGAAATATAAGGGCAAGAAGTCTTTCCAACTGCAGCAACATGCAGAACTTGAGGGAAAACCAGATGGTCAAAGTTTTTAAGCAAATCTTGTCCTCTACCAACCACTCCAGCATAAGTGGCTTGGGTCTACTGAGCATTTACTTCCACATTAATGGGACTGAACTCCATTAATACAGCTTCAGCACACAAAAGGAGAAGGTTCTTACTGCCAGAGAGACAACACATAACTCTACTCAATGGAACAATAAAAGCCCCACACAGCAACAGTCAGAAAGTGCAGTCAACAGGAGTCCAACCAGTGGAAGCCACCAGAAAACTTAGGCAAACTTAAAACAAAAAACCAGTCTCCCTTCCACTTTTAGGTACCAAATAATCTAATAGTCAAGGGAGCAGCTAGAGAGAGGCTCAATGAAATAGTAACACAAAATACAAACACAAGAACACCTCCACCACCACCAGAGATAAGAGCCAGCAGGAAGGTAACCACCACAAACCACCACCTCAGAGTTCCTCTGTAGCTAATAGCCACCAATCTTCATCATTTTTGAAACCCTAGCAGAGCACCAAAAACTCCAGCCGCCAACCTGATGGATTTATATATATATATATATATATTGTAGGAAGGAGCATTATTCGGCTCCTTACACGTTGAACCACAAAATGCAAATACAAACTTAAGAAGGGGCCCCTATCTAAAAATCCTAAAAAATAAGGAATGCACTAGACTCACTCATAAGGGTGACCCATTCACTAACAACATCTTCTCATGCACTGGGAGAAAACAGTGTATATGTGTGTACAGGATGGTTGGCGGCTGGGGTTGGGGGGGGTCCTGTAGGGTTAATCCAAAAACCCCAGCAGGCTGACAACAACAGAAAAATGGGCTCAGCAAAGTATAGGAGTGACAGTTGTCCAAATAACAATGAGGAAAATCCAGGCATCAGGTCTGCAATCTTAGGTAAGGTATATGAAGTTTATCCTATTGTAATAAAAGTTGAAGGGGGAGGGGAGGGGAAGTGGAGACCTCAACATGATTTGAAATAGAACCCTCCAAGGCCAAAAAATTTGCATGCCTGTTGGCTTCCCTATAAAGAAAGGAGATTTGTAGCTTAATTTCACTGATGAGCTTCTTTATCTTGTGCATGCATTGGATAATATGCCAAGGGGGGGAAAGGATTTTAGTGATCAGATTCACCAGTAGGGAAGGGTCCACTCATCAATAATCCAATTCCACTAAATTTCCATGGCAAATTTGAGTGCCCTGTAAAGAGCAATAGCTTCAGTTTCCAGGGCATCAGTAGCACTGTATGGTGCCTTGAAATAAAGCAAGGCTTTGCCAGTGTGGTCTCTAAATATCCCTCCAATGCCTGCTTTCTTATTGGTGAAACTTCCATCAGTGTTTATTATGTTGAAAGGATAAGGGGGCTTCTCCCATCTAACCTTTATAACTTTAAGCTATTTCAGTTCTATATTAGGCAAGTTCTTCAAAATCTTAGGGAACTTCTTCTAGCTAATCAGCTTTTGAAGGTAGGCCATAGAGTCAGTGTTAATCCCCATGCCCTCATGCTTTACCTTGTTCTTAGCATTCCACAAAAACCAGGCAACAATGAAGGCAAGAGACATAAGGTTTATTTTCTGCCACTGTTTTAAGTTTTTGTTGTTGTTTCCCCAGCTAACATTGATCAGATTGAGGTTAAATTTTTGAGGTCAAATTTTTCCAAACATCCCTAGCAAATCTGCAACTGAAGAAAAGGTGGTCACTTGATTCTTGATCATTATTGCAAAGAGAAAATCTTGATGGGCTTTTCAAACCTTTCAGTTTTATAATGTCATCAGTTGGAACAAAATCATTTAGCACTCGCCAAGAAAAGAACATCATTGAAGGAGTTAAGAACTTTTAGCAAGTAAAAATATTCCACTGGCAGTTATCCCCTCTAAAAATTTTATTCTAGATATCCTTAGAAAGGCTAGAGCTGGTCCTTTTAATTAGATGAATCTGGTCTTTTTTACTTCTGTCAAAATGAATTTTAGAAATTTTACCAGCAGAAGATTTCTTTAGAATCGTATTCAAAGCATCCTCAGACCACTCATTTCCACTCCAATAGTCTTTAACAAGTAGATCTTTCTCTTTATCCTGTTGCAGTGGTTCTAAGTGATCATTAGGGCACCATTTGTCCTTCTAGAAGTTTATTTCTCCATGACCCAACTCCCAAATGAGAAACTTTTCAATTTCTTCTCTTCCCTTGAGCATCTGGATCCAAGTCCTAGAGTCTCCAACTTTCTTGGTTACTTCTCCAGAGTGGTCATATTTGCAATATTTGGCCATCATATAATCTGACCAAAGACTATCATTTTGTCTAAACCTGATCAAAAGTTTAAACATACTGATTTGTTGGATTTGGTGAAGTCCTTTAAAACCCAAGCCACAAGCTTCATAACGTTTAGCCACTCTTTGACAACTAGCCCAGATCATTTGTTTCCTATTACCAACCTAAAGGAACCTATTGAATATTCTTTCCAGCATCAAGGTGGTGCTTCTTTTCATGTTTTCCACTTGAAGGGTGTAGAGAGGGATTGCAGTGAGAATACTCTTGAGAAGGGTGATCCTTCCACCGTTGGATAGGTAAGAATTTGACCACCCCTGAAGGGTAGAATTAATTTTATCAATAACCTCATAATATTAGGTCTTTTTGGTTTTGCCCCTAACTAATTGAGTACCCAGATATTTGAATGGCATGCTCATAGTAGAGAAACCAGTGAACTCAGTCAACCACTGTCTGATAGAAACTGGAACTCTCTTGCTGGTTAGAATCTAGCATTTATCTTTATTTACTTTGAGACCAAACACCTTTTGAAACTTGTTCAAGCATTCATCAAGGTATCTAGTTGCAGCCTTTATTGCCCTAGTGAAAATAAGGATATCATCAGGATAAATGAGATGACTTATGTCCATCTTAGCTTTATTGTGATATGCATTGAAGCATTTCTTATTCTCCTGGCTATCAATGAGTCTTGATAAGTAATCCAACACCAGGATGAAAATAGTAGGGGAAAGAGGATCTCCTTTCTTGAGACCTCTAGTAGCTTTAAAGAACCCATGAGCTTTTCCATTTATGAAAATAGAATTGGCATTGGCCTCAAGCCATCTTTTTATGGTCTGGCAGAACTCCTAGAGAACCCTCCAGCTTCCAAACATTGCATAATAAAATCCCAATTTACAATATCATAAGCCTTCTTCAGATCAAGCTTGTAGATCACATTGCCACCTCTACAAGGTTTCTCCATGTCTTGGAAGAGCTCTTGAGCAAGTAAAATGTGGTCCCCTATACTTCTTCCTTTCACAAAAGCAGCTTGGTTAACACATATCAACTTGGGTAGAGCTGGTTGAAGTCTGTTCACCAGAATTTTGCTTACCATCTTGCCAAATACATTGGTGAGGCTCAAGGTTCTGAACTGACTCCAGAAGTTTTTAATTGAGGTCTTAGGAATAAAAACAATAGATGAAGCACATAAATAATTGGGGAAAGGATGACCTTTGAAGAACTATTGGATAGCTTGAATAACCTCCACCTTAATTTCCCCCCAGGCTTTTTTATAGAAGTCAGCAGTGAATCTCCTCTTTCTCAGGAATGTCAGTCAGATTTAGATGAGCAGTGTTCTTTTTGCTTTCACAAAACAAAGTTCTGTCTATCTCGCCTCTATCTGTGTTGTGTTCAGTCATGAGGTTTTGGCAGTAATTAATAGCACTTTCAGCAATCTCCTCCTCCTTCCTGATCCAATTCCCATTCTGATCTTTAAGGCAATGGATAGTGTTGCATTTTCTTTGGTACTTAATACAGGCATGATAAAATTTGGTATTTTTATCCCCTTCAGGAAATGGTCTTGCCAGTTTACAGCAGTAAGCACTCTTTCATTGGCCTCTAAAAGAGCAATTTCATCAGTCTTCCCCTTGCAGTGCTCTTCCTCCAGGTCAAGCAGCTCCTTTTCAGCCTTGTCCACCACCTTCAGTAAATCTCCAAAAGTGTTCCAACTCCATTGTCTAAGAGATTTCCCCACCTTTTTTTGGTTTTGCCACAAATTAATGAATGGGTCAGGGTGAGAAACTGCCTTCCAGTTATCTTTAACAATCTACAGGAAATCCTTATGTTGAGACCAAACATTCAAGTACCTAAAAGCACTCTTCTGACAACTACTATTAGGACCAATGGTGAACAGCAATGGCCTGTGATCATAACCAGCAAGACTTAAGTGAGTTATAGTAGTCTGCATGAAGTTTTGAGTCCAGTGGTCATTGGCAAAGACTCTATCCAGTCTTCCAACATATTTTTTCTTCTTCAGGTGAAGGCAGGGCCACTAAATCCAAGATCAAACAAAATAGTTTTTTGAATGTTGTCATTGAAGTTGGATATAGTGACAGAATTGGGAGTTCTTCCCCCCTTCTTTTAGCAGGAGTAGAAATGCAATTAAAATCCCCTCCACAATCCAAGCATTGTCAAATGGAGACTTGTATGTTTTGGAGAGTCTCCCATAGCTCAATTCTTGCATTTTTGGAGCTGCCCGCATATACAAAAGAAGCAAAACCATCCATGCCATCAATACTAATACTCATATGTAGGATTTGGTGGCGGTTAACTAAAATAGAGCACTTCATTTCTTTCTTG
>NW_018229168.1:52260-54142 GCF_001263595.1 Phalaenopsis equestris
TTATGTTTTTTGGTAAGATATTTTAGTCTTTTTAGAGATAGGGGGTGGGCAATCCCCCTTATGTTCCAACATACCATATTTATCATGAGGAGGGGGAATGGATGGAAGGATGAGATCTAGATCTAGTTCCCCCCCTTCGTTTAGTGATACTTCCTCTCCTTTGGGTGCTAGGATTTTCATTGGTTGATAATTCCTCTTCCTTTCCTTTTTTTTGATCTTCTTGTTTAGTATTTATTTTCTTTCTTGTTTTTTAGGTTTGCCATTCTGATTCCAATTCTTTATTCAATTCTGAAACCACAACATCAATAGGGGAAGCCACCTCCTCTCTAGCCATAAGATCCCTAGTAGTTCTATGTGCCTCAATAGGGTCCCTTGAGTTGACTTGAACTGTGTGGTTTTCACTTACAGTTCTACCTGTCTCCAAAGCCACTCCAGTTGTGTCACTCTTCTTTGTTGAAGTAGTCCTAACTGGCTGGGTCTTAGGAGAGTTTTGATCAGTATAAGGGGTGTTCGTTTTTGATGTTCCTATCACCTTGGAGATCTGTTGATGAGTTTCTTTGTTGCTTTCTCTCAGGAGGTTAGTATTTTCAGTGTTCATTTCCAGCTGTGGGTGTGTTAATTGTCCTCTATTAGGAGGATTTAGCCTGTAGCATTTCTCCCTAGTATGACCAAACCTTTTGCAATGTTGACAGTAGTAGGGTCTTTGCTCCATGACAACTTCTTGCAAAAAACCCTTCATGGAGTCTCCAATCCAAATCCTCTTAACTTCAGGTAGAGTCACATCCCTCTCCACCAAAATTTTGGCAATTGCTGGCCTAGCTCTGCTGTAGGTAGCAGCATCCACCTTCAATGGTGTGCCTAAGGTACTGCCAATATTAAATAATGCATTTAGTTTGAAGAGATGTAATGGTAATTTTGGTAGCTTGAACCAAATAGGCACTGTAAGAGGTTCTTGAGAAGGATCATAATCATGAGTCCATTTTAAGATTTTCATTTCAACACCAGCAATGATAATTGATTTTTTGGCAAATATTACTTGCATATTATTCTTCCTTTATCAGCTGGATAAGGTGGTGTCTACCATCCAGTAATCCAAGCTTCCAGTCAGAAATGTTGTTCAGAGATTTAAAGTAGTTCCTCACTAGGTCAACTTTTGGGTGACCTAGGCTGATTTTCTAATCAATGTGAACTGAACTTCCAAGTTTAGTTCCAAAAGATCTTATTCTGAGAAGATGGAAGCCGGTTCCCCATCCTTTAATCCCACAGGATGGATGCAAGGGGCAGTACCCCTGCCAGCAACAGTGTTGTGAAACTATTGTGGAAAAACTAGAAGATCTGGGTCTAGTAAAGATGAAGAGGGTTGTCCTACTACCCCAGCATAGGTAGCTTTATTCCATTGTATGTTTGTCTCAAAATCAATAGGAGTAGCCATAATAGTCACCAAAAGCACCCGCAAGAGAGCTCAGCAAGTAGAGGAAAGAAGATATGGTAAAGAAGAACTACCAAGCTTTTCAGTAGCAAAGGAACACTAACAGCAACACTACTCCAGCAAAGCCAAGCAGGTTGAAAATCCAAAACACCATCTTGAATTAGATGTAAACTTCTGCCCACTTCTTTCCTCACATCCAAATGAAGGACCAGAGGGAAAAACCAAAGATGCCAGTCCCAAATCCAATGTAACAGTAACCTTAATAGTAAGAAGTAAACAGTAAGAAGTAAACACTTAGCCCTAAACCAAGGCTCCCTTCTTACCTCCACCAGCAAAGTCTTGAAGCTACTGTCTTGTAGTTCCAAGCACCACCACCAGCAGCGGTGCTAGCAGGAACTCATCAGCTTGCAAACCCTAGCAGAGCCACTCCACACCTTGCCATTATATATATAC
>NW_018229168.1:54243-56324 GCF_001263595.1 Phalaenopsis equestris
GGTGGGGTTTCCCTGTGTTTTGCTAGGGTTTCTGCAAAAATGGATGATTGCTACCAAGATTGGGAAGCTGAATCTGGTGTTCTTTGGCTAATATTTCTTGCTTTTGAGTCCTTAGAGGGTTTGTTACACTCTCTGCTGTGTGTGCTGAAGATTTATCTCCTCCCGGGCTTTTGGCTTTTTAATTTTTACTGTTCCATTGATTTGGGGCTACTAGTGGAAGCTTCTGTTGTGGCTTTTCCTTTTGCTGTCTCTTACTTTTTCAAATTTGGTGTGCTTTGAGGTCTTCATTTTGTCTTTCCTAGGCTTGTTGGCTTTATGTGTTCACTAGGTGGCTTAAGGTTTTATTCCACTCATCATTTAGTTTGTCGTCACTGGTTTTCTTCTATTTTCTTGACTCCCTGATGGCTGAACCAAATAACTTGGATTTGGCTACGATTATCCAATTGTTAAAGGCTACTTTTGCAGAAATTGTGGGGAAGGGATTTGAAACCATAAAAAATTATGATGACTTACTTTTTTGTCAAGCTTACCATGAGGGTGTTGACCCACTATTTAAGCCTATTGTAAGGAAAGAGGAAAAAATGGCTATGTTTTACTGAAGAAGAAATCCATGGGCTTACTGACAACTGCAAGTTTAACCTTATAGGGAAGTTTCAATTGAGGTTACTATCACAATGGAATTGGAGGTTGTTTGGAGATGTTAATACCAGAGTCAGGGAAGCTAAAGATAATGTGCTCAAGTGAGAGAATCTACTTGAATTGAATCATGAGGTAAGTGCTGACTTGTTTTGAGCCAATGAAGTGTTAATGGAAGCCATCTCAATGCAGGAAGAGTTTTATGCTCAGAAAGCTGCAAAGATTAAATTCTGTGAGGGGGACAAAAATTCCAAGTTTTTTCATGCCTGTATTAACTATAGGAGAAGATGCAATACTATTCATAAGATTCTTCATAGTAATGGGAGATGGATTGATAATGATGAAGAGATTGCTACAAGTGCTGTGCAATACTTTAGGGAAGGCATTCCTATCCAGGAAGAGGTCTTTGGGAAAAAGGTGTACTATACTAAAAAATTGGATCTCACCACTGTTCTTGATGAAAATGAAATTTGGAAAGCTTTATCCTCTATTAATAATTCTAAAGTGGCTGGGCCTGATGGTTTTTCAGCTAATTTTTATAAAAAAAGCCTGGCATATTGTCAAGAAGGATGTCATTGTGGCTATTCAAAGTTTCTTCTAGGGTTTTGATCTCCCCAAATATTTCACCTCCTCTACTGTAATTCTGATACCAAATGATAAAGCTAAATCAAGATGGGAACACTTTAGACCTATCAACTTGACTTCTGTTCTATCTAAAGTCATAAGCAAAATTAGTGCAGGAAGATTACAACCACATCTTAATCAGATTATCAGTGAGAATCAAACTGCATTTGTTCAAGGGAGAAACATTGTGGATAATGTTCTATTAGCTCAAGAGCTTCTGTTGGATCTCGATAAGTAGTGCAGAGGGGGAAATGTCATTTTCAAATTGGACATCGAGAAGGCATATGACACCATTAACTGAGGCTTTATTTAGGAGGTTGTTACTGCTAGAGGTTTCCCTCCATTTATTTTTCTTATTGGTAGATCACTTTCTAATAATCACCAATCTGTTTTTGTTAATGGCTGCTCCCATGGGTTCTTTAGTGCTTCTAGAAGTATCAAGTAAGGTGATCCTCTATCTCCAACTATTTTCATTTTAGCATTTGATTATTTGTCAAGAATGCTCAATGAGATTGCTGTGGAAGCTCCACATTCTCTATACAGCCACATATCAAATTTGATTATCATCCACCTTGCTTTTACTGATGATATCATTGTTTTCTCTAAAACCACTAAGCCAGCTATTAGATCTATCCTTAAATGCTTAGAAGAATTCCAAAGAAGCTTTGACATGATCTTGAATACATAGAAATGTGTGGCTTTGTGAGTCATAAATTAAAGCCAGCTATGAAACACTGGATTTCTAAAACCACAGGCTTTAGGGATAGTAAACTTCCTCTCAAATATTTGGGTGTTTTTCTTATAAAGGGCAGAACTAAACA
>NW_018229168.1:58032-73310 GCF_001263595.1 Phalaenopsis equestris
GGCGGCTGGTACTCTGCTAGAGTTTGCATGGCTCCGTGCTTTGGCTTGTTGGTAGGCTGGTGGTGGAGGAAGGTTTCTTCTTCTCTGCTGGAAGTTTGGTTTGCTGGAGTTCTTTTTTTCTTTGGGTTTCCTCAGCTTTCTTTGCTTTTTGCTTTCTGGTCTTCTGGTTTTGTTCTTGCGATTCTTTCTATAGTTTTTGGTGTCATCACTTGGTCTATGGTGGTGACCAGATTGGATTCTGGTGCTTTTTTTATGTTCTGAAATTTTCTTTGTTGATGTGGTTTGGTGTGGAAGTGCTTCTCTACTACTTGGGTTACTGTTCCATTGGTTTGCTAGGTTGGTTCTTCTGTTTGGTTTCTGGTTTCTCCTTTTTCCAGTGTTTTCATGTATACAAACATTGATTTGGACACTAACATTCAGTGGGCTAAGGCCACATATGCTGACGTGGTCGGTCACCCTAAGGAGAATTTACAAAATATGGATAAGTTAATCTTTCCACAGAATTTAATGACACTTTAGCTGGGAAAAGGATTTCTCCTTGTATTAACCCTCTTGGGTGTAAATAAGGGGAGCCTGCAGTTTATTTTTCACCTCAGGAGGTTCTTTCTATAAATGAAGAGGTTAAGCTCACTTTGGTGGGTAAATTCCAGCTTGGTCTTCCTAAGATGAAACTTGTAAGGAGCTTTTTTGAGTCCTTGAACTTTAATGGTGCTTAGCAACTAGGCTTACTAGATGGCAGGCATTTACTCATTCAACTAATAATTGAAGAAGATTATGCTTGGCTCTTTGCCAAACAATCTTTAATTATTGAGGGGGCTACCATGAAACTAATGAAATGGACCCCTAGTTTTGACCCTAGCAACGAACCTCCTATAGTTCCTCTTTGGTTCAAGCTTCCTGGTCTTCCCATTCCTTATTTCAAGATGACTGCTCTTTTTAATATTGGGTTTGCTTTAAAAAGACCCCTTAAAGTAGATGCTCATACTTATGACAAGGCAAGGTCAGCTCTTGCTAGAATACTCATTGAAAGAGATATCGCCTTACCTGAAGTTAAAAGAGTGTGGATAGGCTCTGAACAAGAAGGCTTTTGGTAGGAGGTGATCCTAGAACAAAGACTTTATTACTGTGAACATTGCAAGATGTTTAGACACACTATAGATAGGTGCCATAGGGTGCATCATCTAGTTAAGAAAAAACTTCTTCCATGAGGACAATGACCCCACTCAGTTGCCTCATTGGGATATGGGAAGGCAACAAACCTGCTAATTGGCTTGCTAAGATGGGGCTCCACAGTGATCACACCTTTAATAGCAAAATCACTCCTCCACTGCAGTTATTATTGGAAGGGGATTTGTTACCCCTACCTTTTGTTAGATTAACTTCTTCTTAGGTTTTTTGAGGGGTTCACTCTGCTGGTCTTTAGGGGTCCATTTTGATTGTTACTCTTTTTGTCCTTTTTTACTAATAGAGATGAGTTGTGCTCTTTCCAATATATATATATATATATATACTGCGGATGGAGCTACTAGGTGTGGTGGCTGGTACTCTGCTAGGGTTTTCATGGCTCTCTGCTTTGGCTTGCTGGCAGGCTGGTGGTGGAGGAAGGTTTCTTCTTCTCTGCTGGAAGTTTGGTTTGCTGGATTTCTTTTTTCTTTGGGTTTCCTCAACTTTGTTTGCTTTTTGCTTTCTGGTCTTCTGGTTTTGTTCTTGCGATTCTTTCTTTGGTTTTTGGTGTCATCACTTGGTCTATGGTGGTGACCAGATTGGCTTCTGGTGCTTTTTTTATGTTCTGAAATTTTCTTTGTTGATGTGGTTTGGTGTGGAAGTGCTTCTCTACTACTTGGGTTACTGTTCCATTGGTTTGCTAGGTTGGTTCTTCTGTTTGGTTTCTGGTTTCTCCTTTTTCCAGTGTTTTCATGTATACAAACATTGATTTGGACACTAACATTCAGTGGGCTAAGGCGAATTTGGTTCTTCTGTATGCTGACGTGGTCGGTCACCCTAAGGAGAATTTACAAAATATGGATAACTTAATCTTTCCACAGAATTTCATGACACTTTAGCTGGGAAAAGGATTTCTCCTTGTATTAACCCTCTTGGGTGTAAAGAAGGGGAGCCTGCAGTTTATTTTTCACCTCAAGAGGTTCTTTCTATAAATGAAGAGGTTAAGCTCACTTTGGTGGGTAAATTCCAGCTTGGTCATCCTAAGATGACACTTGTAAGGAGCTTTTTTGAGTCCTTGAACTTTAATGGTGCTTAGCAAATAGGCTTACTAGATGGCAGGCATTTACTCATTCAACTAATAATTGAAGAAGATTATGCTTGGCTCTTTGCCAAACAATCTTTAATTATTGAGGGGGCTACCATGAAACTAATGAAATGGACCCCTGGTTTTAACCCTAGCAAAGAACCTCCTATAGTTCTTCTTTGGTTCAAGCTTCCTGGTCTTCCCATTCCTTATTTCAAGAATTTCAAGATGATCCTTATTTCAAGATGACTGCTCTTTTTAATATTGGGTTTGCTTTAAAAAGACCCCTTAAAGTAGATGCTCATACTTATGACAAGGCAAGGTCAGCTCTTGCTAGAATACTCATTGAAAGAGATATCACCTTACCTGAAGTTAAAAGAGTGTGGATAGGCTCTGAACAAGAAGGCTTTTGGTAGGAGGTGATCCTAGAACAAAGACTTTATTACTGTGAACATTGCAAGATGTTTAGACACACTATAGATAGGTTCCATAGGCTGCATCATCTAGTTAAAAAAAAACTTCTTCCATGAAGGACAATGACCCCACTCAGTTGCCTCATTGGGATAATGTGGATGGCTTACAGCATTAATCACAGAGCTCTCCAACTCCTTTTGTTTTTAATTCTCCTCTTTCTCTTCCCCAGGGAGTGCTAAGAGAGGAACCCAACATTTTCACCTTAATTTCCCCTACAACTCCATTGAGGAGAGGTTTTAGGATTCACTCCTGAAAATGCATTTGGAACCTCAGCTTCTTGTTGTTGAGGGAGAGAAATTTACTGCATTAAACCTACTTCTTGGGGAAGATTGGATTGTGCAGACTTTTAAGAGAAAGAAGAGACAGACCAAACAGACCACAGAATCTCACAGATTACAAATGGAGGCTTCTTCCATTGGCAATAATGACAGACCACAAAATCTCACAGATTACAAATGGAGGCTTCTTTCATTGGCCAGTAATCTGAAGGTTGGATCCTATCCTAGCCCCTCTAGAGGGAGGACAAGATCTAGATCACAACCTTCACTCCCTATTTCTCCTCCCAATGTTTAAGTCCTCTCTTTTTTGGTGTTTGGCCTCAGGTCAATTTAAGTCATTCAGAAGACTTTTAACTTTTTTATTTAGCTTTAGTTGTGATGTTTTGAGTTCTGGTTTCTCTGGCATTTTGCTGATTGTAGATTTTTGTCAGTTTTTCTATATCCTCTATCTTAGAAGCTATGGGAGTCCTTTTGATCTCTTTATTTTGTTTCAGTTCAGCAATTTACTGTTCTTACTTCCCTTGAGGGTTTTTGCTCAAATTTTTGGGCTGTTGTGATAGCAGCTATGTGGTTCCCTTTCTCTTAAATAATTGATGATTAAATTGATGTGTTGGAATATCAAGGGGATTTCTAATAAAAAATCCTTGATCAGAACTAAGCAGTTGGCCAGGAAGCATAGGTTATCATGCTTTACTATTCTTGAACCATCAGTTCATAGTACTCCTTATAGATTTAGAAAGCACTTCCCAAGTTTCAGCTGTAGTTACAATATTAATAACAAAATATGGTTTTTCTATAAAAGGAATCTTAATGTTCAGATTTTGGCTGATCAGCCTCCATTTCTACATATCAAGCTACTTTGGGATTTTCTAAATGTTGAGACTACCTTTATTTATGCTGGTAGTTCTGTTAGTGATAACTGGTAGTTCTGCTGGTAGTTCTGTTAGTGATAAAGTCACCTTGTGGCAACAAATTCAGCAGCTGAAATCTTCAATTAATGGACCTTGGATTATTTGTGGAGAATTTAATAGTGTAGCTAGATTGAATGAAGGGAAGCATGTGGATAACAACCAAATGTTACTTTTTAATCAAAACATCAGGAATACTGATCTTGTTGAACTTCCACATCAGGGACCTCTTGATACTTGGAGGAGAGGTAAACTTTTTGAGAGAATTGATAGGTTCCTAGTTAATCATGCTTGGCTGGATACCAACTTTATGACTATTGTCTCCCATCTTCCTTACACTTGCTCTGATCATAGACATTTGTTAATCTCTATGCCCCCTAATCTTTTTTCTCCAATACCAAGGTTCAAATTCTTTAATGTATGGGTGGAGCATCCTGATTTTCCTCCCTTTATTAAGTTTGTTTTTCTTCCTGTTTCACCCTTTCCTCCTTGGATTAGATTGTGTAAAATTCATAAAAAGGTTTCTATACTGCTGAGAGCTTGGAATTTGAGTTGTTTTGGTAACCTTACAACAAAAGTTGAAGAGGCTGAAGCTGCTGTTAAATAGACTGAATTAAATATTCAGATGGGGCTCTTTGATGAACAAACCCTGATCTTAGCTAATGCTAATATTCTTCAAGCTATTCATTGGGAGGAGGAATTTTATAAACAAAAGGCTGCTATTAAAAGGTTTGTTGATGGGGATAGGAATACATGGTTCTACCATTCCTATATTAAACAAAGAAGACATTCTAACACCATCCTGAAGATTAAAAATAATAGTGGTAGTTGGATTTAGGGTGTTGATCTACTTCATAGGGATGCTATAAACCACTTTCAGACTCTTTATCTGAACCTCATAATTCTAGTCTTCAGAACTTTGATCCTAGTATGCTTAATGAAAATTTCTCTGAAATTCACTACTTGGACTTAACTTTTGTTCCCACTGAAGAAGAAATTCGGTAAGCTTTATGTTCTATTCATGGTGATAAAGTGTCTGGTGCTGATGGTTTTACTTCTACCTTTTACAAAAAAGCTTGGTAGGTGGTAAAATTTGACATTGTGGACGTTGTTCAGGCCTTCTTCAGGGGGGAGGATATGCCACAATATTTTTCTCGGTCCACCATAACTTTAATCCTCAAGGGGGATCAAAAATCTAGTTGAAATCATTTTAGACCCATATCTCTTACAACTGTGTTGTCTAACCTTGTAAGCAAACTTTTCATTTTCAAATTAAAACCACATTTATCTTTGGTGATTTCTCCTAATCAATCTGCTTTTGTTACAGACAGATAAATTTCTGACAATGTTCTACTTAGTCAAAAGCGCTTTCTTGATATTGACAAGCCTTGCAGGGGGGTAACCTCATGTATAAGCTTGATGTTTCTAAAGCTTTTGATACAATCAATTAGAATTTTTTTTTGAGGTTTTTAAAGCAAAGGGGTTTCAAAATTCTTTCTATCAGATGATCCACAGATGGCTTAATAATAATTCTTACACCATTCTTCTTAATGGGAATTCTCAAGGGCAGTTCCAAGCTACTAGGGGTATCAAACAAGGGGGCCCTCTTTCTCCCTACATTTTCATTTTGGCTATGGACTATTTGTCAAGGCTTCTTAACCAGAAATTTTTTGAAAGGGAGTATATCAGATTTGCTAATAAAGCTAATTCTTCCATAAGTCATTTATGTTATGCTGATGACTTCATTTTATTTTCTAATGCTTTTAAACCAATAGTGAAGAAGGTTTTCAATTTGCTTAACCTATTTCAACAGATTTCTGGTCTTTCTCTGAACCCAAAAAAATGCCATCTCATCTTTAGCAATAAGCTTAATGCTGCTAGTAAAAACTGGGTTAAAGACTTCAATGGATTTAAATCTGCTACCAACCCTTTTGTTTATCTTGGGGTACAATTAATTAAAGGAAGGAAGAAGCAAACTCAATTTGATGAGGTTGTTTCTAAAATTTCCAAACAAATCTCTTCCTGAATTAATTCTTATCTATCACAGGGGGGAAGATTAACCTTAATCAAAAGTATCCTGGCTTCTTTCCCCATGTACATTATGCAAATGTTGAAGATGAAAAAAGGTACACAGAAGACCTTGGAGGTGATGTTGAATAAAATATTGTGGGAAGGAAAACACAAACAAGCTCACTGGCTTAGCTGGGATAAGCTTTGCCTACCTTTTGCTGCAGGGGGGCTTGGTAAAAATCATTTAAACAACTTCATGATATCTTCTACTGTAAACTCTGGATCAAATTTAGAGAGAAGAAATCTTTGTGGGCTAACTATATGAAGTTGAAATATTGCAAGCACTCTCATCCAACAATTATATACAGAAAACCTGGGGATTCTAGAATTTGGACTGAACTCCTACACATCAGAAATGTGGCAGAAGATCTTTTTATTTGGGATGTGGGAGAAGAAAAATTTGATTTTTGGCTAGACAACTGGCTACTTGATGGTAAGTTGGAGCCACCTGCCTCTCTGGGCTCAGCTATCAGCCTTCCTATTCAATTATGCTGGACAATTATGCTGGAATGGTTATGCTGGAATGGTCATTACTGGAATAAAGATATGTTGGCTTCTTTAATGAATCTTGAACAATTGTATCAAATCCTTAAGCTCCCAATTATTCCACATAAGCCAGATAGAATTGTGACTAAAAATCCTCTTCATACCTCTCTTTGCATATTATCAATTAAACACATGGCATCACAAGGATTGCGATCAAGCCATGTGGGTGAAATATCGCAGCCCCTCTATGTCCTTCTTCACTTGGAGATGTTTTCATAGTATTATTCCTACTGGTGATATACTTAAACTCAAGGGTTTAAAAGGACCTTCCAGATGTAGTTTATGTTGTTAACATGAGGAATCCTCTAATCATTTATTCTTATCTTGTCCTGTTGCTCAAGGGGTTTGGACACAGGTGGCTTCTAAATTCAATTTCCCCTCCCATCTGTTGGGTTTTGAAAACTTTCTTGACTATTGGAAGGTCTGGAAAGAGAACCATGTTGAAATAATCCCTTTTATTACTACATGGTTCATCTCGATGGCAAGAAATAGTAGTAAATTTGAGGGAAGAACTCAAAGTGCCACACAAATTTTTACTAACTGCTATGCCTATACTCTTAAGATAATCAATCTCATGGGTTACAAGATTAAAGTTTCTGGGAGCTCCCAAGTCCTTAATACTAAAAGTTCACCTTCTGTCAAATCACATTTCCTTCTGTTCCATTGGAGGAAACATGTTTATCCTTAGATTAAAATCAACACCGATGGGAGTTTTGGAAGACATAGTGCTGGTATTGGGGGGATTTTCAAAATGCACTCTGGGGAATGCCTACTATTTTTTCAATCACCCACTGATTCTTTAAATGTTTTATAACCTGAAGCCTTAGCTGTTGTATGGGCAATTCAAACTGCTGTTGTTATGGGCTGGAACCTTCTAATTCTGGAACTGGACTCCTCGTGGCTATTCCAGCTTTTAAAGGATAACATCTCCCCACCTTGGTTTCTTCTCACCATTTTACAGTAAATTGTTCACATGAAGATTACTCACAACTTAAAGATTAATTGGAATCATATCTTTAGGTAGGGTAACCGATGTGCTAAATGGCTTGCACATCAAAGTGCATTGACTATGTTGCCTTTAGTGAATATCACCCCCCTCCAAAGCTAGCTTTGTTGATTAATGTAGATCTGTCTGATCTGTCTTATACTAAAAGGGGGGTGTCAACTGCTGAAACTTCTAATCATTCTACCTAGAGAGGCCTTCTTGATTCTTTGGGTCCTTGCTGATTTGGAACTTTCTATTTTATTCTTCAGCCCCTCTTGTATGGGGAAATGTTTTGATGCGTTACAATTTGATTTTGTTTTCATTTTGGTGGAGCCCTTTTGTCCCCTTTTGGGTGGACCTTGGTCTCTTTTTGTGAACCAAACCCCCTCCAGTTTTTTTAATATATATAGATTTATCCTTTTTACACAGTCTGAAAGTAAGGAAAAGTCAAATTATCCCCATGAAGTAGAAAAGACACGTGAGAAGAAGGAGAGTTCCCAATAAAAATATGTTCAGTGTTCCTCCCCAAGGAAGCCAACCAATGGGCAGGCACATTACCCTCTCCAGGAATTTTTTCGAATTTCACCATGCAGCTATTTAGAAAATGGTTCATTTTGTTTTTCCAGCTGAGTAAATTCCAAGGAGGTGCTTCGTCATTTAGCAGTATCTTGATACAAGTAAAACAGTCAGATTCTACAATCAAATGGCCAGTTTGGCATAGGTAAGCAATTATGATAGCCCAGTAAATGAATATAATTTCATCCTCTAAAGTATCAAAAGCCGAAGAGGAGAAGTAAAATAGAGAAGACATTTCCCTTTGGGAGTTCCTAAAGATTACCCCAACTCCTGCAACACCCCTGGAGTAACTACCATCAGTATTCACTTTCAACCAAGAAGGAGTAGGAGGGGTCCAAAAAATTAAAGAAGGCCTAAAACATTGCTAGTTTTTTTTGTTAGGCATCCAATTTTTGAATAAGTTGGGGAACTAATGGTATTGAATAAGCTTCTATATATATGAAGTGCAATTGAAGACTACAGAATTTACCCCAGGAATGTGGTCCTCATACTTAGCTTGATTAATGCTCATCCATATAAACCATGCACCAAACAGGGAAGAACCAAAAAGTTGGCTTCATTCCAGTCCCCTCAGCACATGGTAAATTTAAACCAGCTAATAGTAAGAGTATCAATCTTGAGTTTTGTAAGTAGGCCAGACCAGACTATTTGAGAGAAGCCATAAGTAAAAAAGAGATGTTATAAAGATTCATCATTAGAATTACACAGATAGCAGCTGGAGGGGCCCTTTAATCCCTTCATTTTTAAGATATCATCACTGTGGAGTAGTGAATGCCAATGTCTCCAACTGAAATAGGACATGGAAGGTGTTAGCAGCTTTCCCCACATGACACAGGATTCTAATGAAAGAACTTATGGTAAATATATGCAGATAGTTCCTGTGAGGAAGCTCTCTTAGTCATATTTTTTCCTTTTGATCTTTAGAGAACAAAGTGTCTTTAACCAAATTAATCTGATCACTGGTGAGTATTGTATTCAGCATTTTACAGTTTGACTAGTCATCAAACCAGTAATCTTTTACCTGTCTATGAAAATTGGGATTATGGCTAGTACCGACAGGCTTCTCCCCATTCCACACCCATTGTTCCAACAAAAAGTTAATTTGACCCTCTCCCAATTCAGAAATCAATAGACCTTTAGCTTGATTTTTAACTTTTAACATTTTGGACCAAATTCTGGAATCCCCCAATTTTTTAGTAACAAGAGTTGGGTGCACAAATCTGCAGTACTTCCCCATCATATATTTAGCCCACAGACAATCTTGGGCTTTGAATTTGATCCATAACTTGCAAAGTTTAACAAAACTTAAGTGCTGAAAATCCTTAAAGCCCAAACGCCCAGCTTGGAGAGGTTTACAAACTTTCTATCATGATAGCCAATGGAATTGTTTGTTCTGTCTAGCCAAGAAAAAATTATTAAACATCCTACCGAGGAGCACTTGTGTTCCCTTCTTCATAGTAAACATCTAAAGAGCATAAGAGGATATGGTAATTAGAATACTTTTAAGTAATGTAATTATCTCCCCATTTGATAAGAAGGAGTTGGTCCAACAATTGAGTTGGTCTTTAATGTGAACAATAACTTCATTGAACTGTGTTTGCTTGGTTCTACCTTTGAGTAAATGGACCCCAAGATACTTAATAAGAAGAGAAGTAAGGTTGAACCCAGTGTAGTGAGATATCCAGTGTTTTATCTGAGATTTAGTGTTAGCACTAAAAATAATTTGACATTTTTGTAGGCTTAGCTCCATACCTGAAGTATGCTAAAAATTCTTAAGGCTTTAATACAAGGTCTTGACAGTAGTTTTGGAAGAATTGGAGAAAATTATGATATAATCAACATAGGACAGATGACTTATGTTAATATTGGTCCCGTGATGATAAGCCAAGTGAGAAGAGGTAACAAACATCATATTTAGTAGCCTTGAAAAATAATCCAAGGCTAAAGTAAAGATAGTAGACAAAGGATCCCCTTGTTTAATTCCTCTAGAGGCAGTGAAGAAGCCATGAAATTGGCCATTGATCATAACAAAATGTGCATTGAATTTCAACCATCTTCCAACGAAGTTAATGAAATCAACAAAGAAGCCATTAGCAGATAAAGTTTCTAATATGAATTCCCAATTGATAGTATCATAGGCCTTCCTTATATCAAGTTTGAAAATGGCATTACTCCTCTGCATTTCCTATCAAGGTCCCGCAAAAGCTCCTGAGCCAACAAAATATTGTCTGTAATATTTTTGCCCTTAACAAAAGCCACCTGATTAAAGTAAATGAGGTTTTGGAGTTGTATTTGAAGCCTGAAAACTATGATCTTGCTAATCAATTTAGTGATGGCATTGGATAAGCTGATGGGTCTGAAATCACCCTAAATCTCTCTAGTTTGATTTTTTGGTATCAAAGTGATAGTGGAAGAAGTAAAATACTTTGGAGGATAAACACCATTAAAAGAATTCTTGACAGTCTGAATGACATCTTTGTTAATTTTTTACCAAGAAACCTTATAAAAGGTGGAGGTAAATCCATCTGGCTAGCAGACTTCTACTCATCAATGGAATCTAAAGTAGCTTTAATCTCATCCTGCAAGGGTATATGATTCATATCTAATCTTTGCAAATAATCCTAATAGTCAGAGAAGAGAGCAATTTCAATATTAGATCTAGATGACGGCTTGCCTGTGAACAAATTTTGGAAATAACTAATAGCATCTTGAGCAATCTCCCCATCAGTAGTGAGGTTCTGACCTCCAGAATTAGGGATAGAGAGGATCACATTGCATTTTCTTCTAAAATTAATATAGGCATGGTAATAATTAGTATTTTTATCTCCCTAAGTTAATTTAGTGGTAGAAGTCATTTGCTTTAGAAAAGTTTCATTATAATATATTTGGGAGAGAAGGGTCTTGTTTGCTTGGTATAAATTAGCTATAGTGTTCAGTCTCATTTGAATTCTAGCTTCCAACCTGAAAACCTCCTCATGAGCAGCTTTAAGCTTATATTGAACATTCCAAAAATTCTCCCAATTCCATCTTCTATGATGTAGCGCTACATTCTTTTGTAGCTTCCAAAGGTTAACCCATGGGTTACAAGTATACTCAGCAATACAAACCTTGTCAATTTCTTGGAGGAAATCAGGATGTAAAGTCCACATGTTCTGAAATATAAAGGGGGAGCCTCCAATGCTAGATGAGTTTTGGATGGAACAAAGCATAAGTCTATGATCAGATGCAATCATAGAAAGATGAGAAACTATAGTATAAGAAAAATTTTGGAACCACTTGGAATTGCCCAGCATTCTATCCAGCCTCTCGCACAGGGTGCCCCTCCTCCAAGTAATTTGAGGGCCTTGAAAGCTCATATCAAAGAGTGTAGCATCCTGGATGAAATCATTATATTTGGTCATAACAGAAGGTATAGGAGGATTGCCCCTCTTTTTTCAGAATGTGAAGTAACATAGTTAAAGTCTCCTCCCAATATCTAGAAGGAGTCAATAAACTGACCAAGATGCACTAAATCCTGCTAAAGGATCTGCTGTTGACTAGCATAGCTGTTGGCATAAACAAAAATAGCATACCCCAAATGAGCACCAATAGAGAATTAAAAATGTATGAATTAGGAATGGTTAAGTAGCACTGATCAATTTAACTCAGATCTAGAAAAGATCAAAATTTTATTGTTCAAATTGGCAAAATGTGTAAACTTAGGGAACTTTGTAACAATGTTTTGAGAATATTTGATGATCATGCGTTCTAAAAGAGAAAAGCACCGTATTTTGTGAGTTCTGATTAGATATTTTAATCTCTTGAGTGAGGAGGGATGAGCCACTCTCCTTATATTACAACATAAAAAATTGATCATTGTGAAAAGGTTTCCCCCTTCCCTCTAGTTCTAGGATGTGGTTCAACTTGTGGATTTATGGGAGGCCCATCTAGAGATTGAACTTCTATGAGTTGTTTTAATTCCAGCCTACCTTTCTTCTTTCTATTTTTTTGAGCTTGCCACTGATCTGTTAGCACATCAGTGAAACTATTAAGTGTAAGGTCATCAAGCTTGTGTGGATTGATATCTAATAATCTCTCATCTTGAGTAGTATCCTCCAAATGTCTCTTCTCATCAAGAGAACAGTTAAGTGCCAATGAATTATTCACCTCCAGATCAGCTGCAGCTACTGTAAAGCTATTCAGATTAGGGTGACGTTGAGTGGTATCATCAGTATCAGGAACTAAGAATTTCCCACCTAAAACCCTTGTCCCTTTTATTGCAGTGACTGCCTCTAACTGAATAGTAGCCTCTGCACTCTCCTTACGAATTCCTGGATTCTTCTATTTCGATGGTGGATGAATTCTATAACACTTGTCCAGATTTAGCCCAAACATTCTACAATGAGGAAATTATATAGATCTTTGCTCCACCACAATGCTCTGCCAGATAACCTCCTCTTCAGATCCAATCCAAGCCCTATTCACATCAGGAAGGGTTATATCTCTTTCAACTAAAGCTCTAGCCCTAGTAGGTCTAATCATGTTGTAAGTTGGAGCATGTACCTTCAAAAGATATCCAAGAGCCTGACTAATATTAAAAATTACATTTTGATGATAATATTGAATAGGAAGATTAGGTAATTTGAACCACATTGGAACAATTGGAGGCTTTTTATTAGGCTCAAACCCAAGATTTCACTTTACCAGTTTCATATTAGTCCCAACATTCAGCAGAGACTGTTTAGAAAACACTCTTGCATAATCTTCCTCATTGGAGAGTTTAATTAATAGATGTGTACCATCCAATAAACCCAATTTCCAGGCCCCAATGAGCTTAAGGTCCTAAAAATATTTCCTTACATAATCCATCTTAGGATGTCCATATTGGAATTTACTAATTAAGGTAAAATTAATTGATTCATTGAGGGATTGAATTTCCTTTATGGAAAAAAGAATGGCTACTTCTCCATCCTTCAGACCTAAAGGATTGACATAGGGATAGACCTTTTTTTCTGCTCTAGCATCATGAAGGACTTGGGAGAACACCAAGTGATCAAACAAGTTGGGAATGACATTCCCACTGCCAACCACACCTACATATGTAGTCTTAGTCCATTGAGCATTAGTTTCTACATTAATAGGACAATCAGGTGACATTGACCACAACCACTAGGTAGCCAATGTAACAATAAATTTTCAAAAAGAAACCAACCTGAGGAGGTGTAAAAGAAACACCCAACCAAAGTGGGTCAGAGCAAGAAAAAACACTAGAGACACCACACCAACAACCCACCAAGCTTAGCAGGCAATGGAACATTAACCGTAATTTAAACTACTGCTGCCCAGGAAAGACCCAAGAAAACCAAAGCCACTTGTTAAAACTTTTTGCCAAGAAAGAAGGTCACCCTGAGATCAAAACCCCAAGCTCCACTACCTTGCACCACTACGTTGTCGGGAGGTAGCCAGAAGAGCCGAAACCCTAGCAGAGCAAGACTAGCCTCAGCCGTCAAATATATATATATATATATATGTATATATATATATTAAGTAAGGAGCCGAAAGTCTCGCCTCAGCCGTCCAATATATATATATATATATATATATATATATAATGGGGCTGGCGGCTGACCCTACAGTTGCTTTGTTAGGGTTTGGGAAGTGATGGCCCTGCTTGGAGAGGGTTTAGGGTTTAGGGTTTAGGGTTTAGGGTTCAACCACTAGGTAGCCAATGTAACAATAAAGTTTCAAAAAGAAACCAACCTGAGGAGGTGTAAAAGAAACACCTAACCAAAAAACACCCAACCAAAGTGGGTCAGAGCAAGAAAAAACACTAGAGACACCACACCAACAACCCACCAAGCTTAGCAGGCAATGGAACATTAACCGTAATTTAAACAACTGCTGCCCAGGAAAGACCCAAGAAAAGCAAAGCCACTTGTTAAAACTTTTTACCAAGAACTTGCCAAGAAAGAAGGTCACCCTGAGACCGAAACCCCAAGCTCCACCACCTTGCACCACAACGTTGTCGGGAGGTAGCCAGAAGAGCCGAAACCCTAGCAGAGCAAGACTAGCCTCAGCCGTCAAATAAATATATATATATATATGTATATACATATGTATAAATATATATATATATCTATATATATATATATGTATAAATACTTGTTACCTAGTGAAAGGAAAAGAAAGAGAGCCTATTAAAGGAGGCAACCTCTCAAAACAACAAAAAAAGAACTATCTAATATAAGGAAGAGGTAACAAATCACTGGATAAGAAGAAATCCAGTGGGGGAGGGATCCCTCTGCTCACCATAGATACTTCAGTATAGAAACCCCTTCTAGCTAGCCAATTGGAGGGTCTATTACCTTCTTTGTGGATATGGGAGAACTCTATAGTGAAGTTCTTCAGTAATTGATGAATCCCAAAAATCCAACTTATTAAGTTCCAAGGGGTGTTATAGGAGCCCTTGATAATGTTAATAAGCGTCAAAGAGTCAGATTCAACCCATAGCTGGTTCAAGTGGCAAGATCTGGCTAAGTTAAGGGCCCAAAAAATAGCCTGACATTCAGTTTCAAGTGGATCCAAAGCATTAACAGGAGATTGGAAGAACAAGATGCACTTCCCCTCATGATTTCTAAAGACTCCACCAACACCAACAAACTGAGATTTATAGCTATCATCAGTGTTAACTTTTATCCATCCATACTTTGGTCGAGACCAGTAAATTTTCAAGACTTTGTAATGGTAGGAATAGAAGATGGGCTCAGCTCCAACACAGCTTCAAAACCTTTAAATTTAATCAATTTTTGTATAAAGGTAATACAGTTTAGACTCACCTTAATTGGCTCAATAAGAGAGGTTTCATACTTTTAGAAGCACCTTAATTGGCTCAATAAGAGAGGTTTCATACTTGAAATGGTTTCTACCCATCCAAACAAACCAAGCCACAATGTTGGGGATGTCTTATAGGTTGATTCCTCTCCACTCTGACCAAAAATTATATAATACCTCCCATGATATATTCAAAGTTGGGACTTTCAATTTTCTAATCACAATAGACCAAACTTCCTTCACCCAGGGGCAAGCAAAAAATAGATGGGCAATTGTTTCCTCCTCAGTAAGACAGAAAAAACATCTAGAGGGACCCCTTAGGCCTTTCAATTTCAATATATCATCAGTGGGAATCAATTTTAAGAAGAGTCTCCATATAAAAA
>NW_018229168.1:74376-77931 GCF_001263595.1 Phalaenopsis equestris
TAATTTAACAGCAGATTTGGAAGCTTTTGAGAAAATGATGATGTCATCAGCAAAGGCCAGATGATTAATTAAGGTGGAAGATCTATGGCTATAAATGGAGTGGGGTTTCCTGGTAGCAAACTCACTCAAGATTCTAGATAAGTAGTCAAAAACCAAAATAAAAATGGTAGGGGAAAGGGGGTCAACTTGTTTGATACCTCTAGATGCACTGAAAAACCCATGGGAGGTTCCATTGATGAAGATGGAATGGAAATTATTAGTCATCCATCTATTGATTAGAGAGATAAAGGATGATGAGAAACCTCTAGCAATGAGAACTTGTTTAATAAACCTCCAACTGATTGTGTCATATGCCTTTTTGATATCCAATTTGAGAATTAACTTACCTCCTCTAGTGATTCTATCCAAATCCAGTACCAACTCTTGAGCCAAGAGCACATTATCAACAATACTTCTATCCTTGATGAAGGTTGCTTGATTCCTGCCTATAAGCTGATTTAAATGAGGTTGTAATCTATGGGCCAGAACTTTTCTTATTATCTTCGATATAACAAAAGTGAGGCTTATGGGTATGAAATGTTCCCATTTGTGAGGATTATTTTCCTTCAAAAACCAAGTAATAGTAGATGAGGAGAAATATTTGGGGAGATCAGCCCCCCAGAAAAAGCTTTGAATAGTAGCAATGACATCACCCTTCACAATCAGCCAGGCCTTTTTATAAAAATCAGTTGTGAACCCATAAGGCCCAGCTACTTTTGTGCTGTAAATGGAGTTTAGAGCTTCCTATATTTCCTTTTCATCAGGAATATCAATGAAAGACAAGCTTCTGGTGAACTCCCTTTCCTTATCAAACAAGGTATGCTTTATGAGAGGTTGAGAGGAAGAAGTTTGTTTGAAAATATTTTGAAAGTATTGAACAACATTGTCAGCTATGCCCTCAGCAGTAGTAATCCAGTGACCCTCCTGAGAAAGGATTTTGTGAATTGTGTTACATTTCCTCCTGTAGTTGATGCAAGCATGATAATATTTAGAATTACTGACTCCCTCACAAAATTTCATTTTCTTGGCCTTCTGAGCATCGAAAGTATCCTGCAAGTTGATTGACTCCAGCAGATGTTCATTTGCAGACTGAAGATCCATATTACAACTACATGATTTTAAGATGGGGAAGTGATACATGTATGGGAATCTAACTCCACCAAAAGATGACCAACCATGCATTTGTGAGTAATGTTGATAGCCCAAAAGATGGCAATCATTTCAGCTTCTAAAGTATCAACTGCCAAAGTGGGGGAATAGAAATACTGAAGGCACTTCCCATGGAATTTTCTAAGCAGTGCCCCATAACTAGCATCTCTAGTAGAAAAACTGTCATTGGTGTTCATCATCAGCCAATTGGGAGGGGGGTACCCAATAAATTAGGGAGGGTGGGGATATCTGCTGAATATTATAAGTGAGCAACCTATTCTTGCTTAAATTAGGGAACTTATAATGATGAATTAATTTGTGGAGGTAAGAGATACAATTTGTAACCACTTGAGTTACCAAGGGTTGTTTATCTTCATATTTAGCTTGATTCTTGATCATCCAAATGAACCAAGCCACAATGTAAGGAATAACTTATAAATCATCATCTTTCAAGTTAGTCCAACACATGCAAAATTTAAACCAGCTCAGTTTAAAGCTATCAACCTTCAATTTGTTAAGGAGGCAGGACCAACTCCTTGAGAGAAGGTACATGTGAAGAAGAGTGATCAAAGGACTCCTCTTCTGAATTACAAAGATAATAGCAAGAAGGACCTCTCATCCCTTTGAGTTTCAGAGTATCATCTGTAGGTAGCAGTAGTAGTGAAAGAATCTAACAGAAAAAAAACAGATGGATTTAGCAGTTTCCCTAGATCGCTTTACCCCAAATTACTGAATTCCATTGGAAGAATTTATGGTAGATGAAAGAAGAGAGCTTATGTAAGAAGGCTTTCTTTGTGACAATTTTATCTTTCTTCCTAGGAGAGAAAGGGGTATTAATAAAATTATTAGCTTGAACAAGAGTAAGGAGTGTGTTTAGCATTCCAAGAGAAGCCTTTCTTTGTGACAATTTTATCTTTCATCCTTGGAGAGAAAGGGGTATTAATAAAATTATTACCTTGAACAAGAGTAAGGAGTGTGTTTAGCATTCCAAAATTTCACTAGTTTTCAGTCCATTCGTCCTTTACTTGACATTTGTAGTTGATACTTTTCTTTGCATAAGTTAGTTTCTCCCAATTCTAGGACCACTGATCTAACAAAAAATTAATCTGAACCTCTCCTAGTTCAAAAATAAATTGCTCTTCGGCTTGAGTCTTGACTGCCAAGAGATTGGACCGCAGCCTGGAGTCTCCTAACTTCTTCAGTACAAGTGTAGGATGAACATTTCTACAATATTTTTCCTTCATGAACATTACCCCTAAACAGTATTGAACTCTGAACTTAATCCACAACTTTTATAGGTTGATAAAGAAGAGGTGTTGAAAGCTTTTAGATCCAGCCCTCTAGCTTGGACAGGTTTGCAAAGCTTCTGCCAAGGTAACCAGTCAAACTAATTTTTCTGCCTAGCCCACATGAAACTGTTGAAGATCCTCCCAAAGGAAACATATGTACTTTTTTTCATATAGAACATCTAGATTGCAAAAGAAGAGATGATAGTAAGAATAACTTTCAACAAGGTAATTCTCCCCCCATTAGATAAAAATGAGGTTGTCTAACAGTTTAATTGGGCTTTGATCTTATAAATTATCTCTTTGAATTGTGTTTGCTTGGTTCTACCCTTATGTAGTAGTACACCAAGATAATTAATGGATAGAGATGCAATGTTGAAGCTAGTATAATTAGAAATCCATTAGTTAGAGTGGGGCTTGAAATTTTCTCTAATGAAGATTTGAAATTTCAAATGATTGAGATCCATACCAGAGGTTTGTTGAAAATGATTGAGGCCATGAGATAATAATTTGACTGCATTTTAGAAGCATTGAAAAGTAAAATAATATCATCAGCATAACATAAATGATTAATACCAATGTTGGATTTGTCGTTATATGCTAAATAAGAAGATATAGAAAACATGCAATTTAGTACCTTGGATAGACAATCAAAAGCTAAGATGAAGATGGTGGGGGACAAAGGGTCACCTAGTTTGATCCCCCTTGTAGCACTGTAAAAGCCATGAGTCTTGCCATTAACCAAACTTGAATGTGCATTGCATTTAAGCCCTCTTCCAATGAAATGTATAAAATATTCTTGAAATCCTCTAGCAGTTAAAGTATTCAAGATGAAGTCCCAATTAATTGTATCATAGGCTTTCTTGATATCCAAATTGAAAATTACATTGTTCCCTCTGCATTTCCTGTCTAGGTCCAGTAGGATCTCATGGGCAAGAACAATATTATCATTGATATTCCTTCCTTTCACAAGCATAGCCTATTTTGCAATATTGAGGTTTCAAAGATGCAATTGGAGTTTGAAAACTAAAATTTTGTTGATAACATTTGAAATAAAATTAGTGAGGCTGATAGGTCTGAA
>NW_018229169.1:0-828 GCF_001263595.1 Phalaenopsis equestris
GGCTATAAATAGACCTCCTCTCTTCACTTGAGAGAGGGGAGAGGAGGAGAATTCCAGCATTGTTCTGGACAGATGATCCGAGGAGAACTACCGATCCTCGTAGCCGCCAACCACCACACCACCAATCTCGAGCCACCCCCGCTAATCGTTTTCGAACACCCCTGTTTGTCACATAGATCATATCTGAAACACAACTGTAACATATAACACCATAATAACTTCTGACGACATTTCAGACTCCTAATGTCTTAATTTAGCGTTATATATGGACAAGTATTGTAACAGATGTAAACTTGTAACTCTGCTCTCCTAATTGTATCATAAGGGTGTATCTTTGTAATTACACGCTTATAATGGATAACTTTAACTATGCTAGTCCCAATGATTCTTTTCTCTCTTCTGATTTTTTCGCGAAAAAAATTTCGATGTCTCGTTGTGTTACTTTTCAACTATCCATGTGTGCACTGGATCTTCGTGCAATGCTAAAACATTAAATGATCACTTTCTCACTATGAATCTTCTTGCATGAAATAATTATAAATCACCTAACTCATTTACAAATTATACAAAAATTCGTCATATATGATTCTTACAAAAATATTCAGTCAATAAACTACCATATTATAGGATAGGATCTTGCCAAAGCTTGAGTGAGTGGACAAGAGAGCAATAGATATAAGAATGACTTAGCACATATCATTCAATAATAATAATTGATTATGGTTTTTAGGGGTAATGGGGATAAGGGAGATTTGACTCCAAATTATTATTTATTGCACAGTTGTCCGTAATACTATATATATATATATATATATATATATATATATA
>NW_018229169.1:1169-3434 GCF_001263595.1 Phalaenopsis equestris
AGCCCTAATATATTATCGTAGGTCTATTTGATAGGCTAATATTTTAGCTATAGAGTTGTTTTTGTTGTTGCATGGAAGATTCTCAGTGCAACAGTTGTGAACATACTCTTTCAATTATTGTGATAAAGTTTGTATCGAGTAAAGTGTCAAATAGTCTTCTGTAATTTATATGGGTGATTTTAGCCACAAATTTTATAGAAGTGTCAAAATAGTACTCATATTCTTTAAAAATGGGCTGAAATAGTCCTCATAAAACATTATTATATTTTATTTTTAAAATAATTGAAAACTATTTTGACACTTTTATAAGCTCTGAGACTAAGAGTCTGTTTGGGGCAGCTGCAACTGATTAAAAAACAGTTGTGAAACTGTTAAATAATAATCTGATGCTCAAAAACTTGTGCTGGCTATTGCAATTTTTTTTTAAGTTAGACCGTAACTAAAAAGCTGCTACCGCACCTAGCCAGAAGTATTGAGAAAACTCAGGTTTCAGCGGCAGCTTTTTGAAAAAGCTATCAAAACATAATTTACCCAAACAAATAAAATTGTGGTGCAGCGTTGTTCCGCTGCCGCCCCAAACGTACCCTAAAACAGCCCCATGTAAACAGTCGGGATTATTTTTTCACTTTACTCGTTTTATATTATTAGTTATATTTTTTTTTTAAATAAAGTGTTATTATTTCACAAATTATGAATTATTCCATTGAGGATTAAAGTTGATTGTACAAACTTGTTGGTTGATGATTGTCAATTAGTTTAGTGAAAATTGGAAAATTCAAGCTTAAAGAACTAAACTAATTTGCTAATTATGATTACCTAATTTAAGTTTTATTTAATGATGCTTATCCTTAAATTATATTAATACCCATTTGTATTATCTTTTAATTATTGTTTGTCATGCATTAGTGCAAAGATGCTTAAGCATGATGTTATGTAAAGTGCTTTCTAAAAATGTTAGGATGGTGGGAGAATAAATGGGAGATGACTTTGGAGAGCTTCATGGCTAAGGGAAGGAGGGAAATGCTATGTTAAGAGGAGGAAAAAGCTATGGAAATAATTGTAAGGATTCTTGATAATGTTTGTATGGAATCTTTTCCCTAACATGGGAAATAAATGTAATATGTTAACTTTTTATGCAATTACATGAATCATGCATATGATGTCATGTGACTTTATGAACAAAGACATATGCATATGATTATTATATGTCAAAGGATGTAATTTCTCATAACATACACATAAAATTAGGCTTCTGCTTCATGCTCCGGTTGTATTACAAAGTTAAATTTGAGATGAAATATGAAAATGTTTATTTTATCAACTTTATCAATAAAACAACATGATTTATGATACAAGATATATGAATAAAGCTACATGGAAAATCAGATTCACATGAAGAATAATGTTGAAGCATATAACAAAATATGTGGCACATTAAAGAACATGATGTTGATAAACCATGGTTAGAGAAATCAAACCAGACTTGTTGGTATGGCCAATTTATTGATAAACTGGTGCTCCAACATGTCTGGTCAATTTTTAAAAATATTTTTGCACTGAACAAAGTAGGACATGTTAGAACCGACAATTAAACTAAGAAATTAATGAACCAAATAAAATTTTAATGAATTGCTCGGTTCTAATATCACTTAGTTTATGGTTTTTTTATTAGCTAACTAGAAATAATGAAAAAAGATTAAAAATAAAAAAAATAATTAAAATATTATATATCAAATATTTAAGTTGAATAAATATTTAATAGTGGAATGTCTTAATTTAGAGCATTTCAACAATGTTTTATCCACTCAGTCGTACAATTAGACTTCATGATATTCTATCAGTAGACCCTACTTCATCATACTCTTTCATTCTGAACCGTTAGATTTCTTCTGAATCAACGCTCACACATTTTTATGTACATGAATTTATGAATGCATATGTATATACGGGCATTTGCGTGAATACTGCCCAATTCCTTATTGTTTATATATCTAACACCTAAACCCTAAACTTTTTTTGTTTTTACATTTATACCATCAAATATTTCTTATCACATAAAAAACATGATGAAAAATATATTTTCATGCATATGTATGTAACACTTTTGCATAAAAATGAGTATTTAACTTCTTTTTTAAGTTAAAATTGTGGTGATTTTTATGTGATATGAAAATTTTGGGTGGTTTAAATGTAACATTATGGTATGTATGTATGTATGTATATATATATATATATATATCTGTGCGCGCGTGCGCGCAACAGAGG
>NW_018229169.1:3461-5781 GCF_001263595.1 Phalaenopsis equestris
GTAAATGTCCCTTTTTTAAATAATTAAATAAGCAAAGTAACTAACCTTCCTCTTCAATTTTATTACGGCTTTGACCACACGTTTAACTATGCTTTTATGTGCAAGGTAAAATTAGTAAATTTAACTATCATAATTATAACTTAATAAGGAAGTAATTTATTGACCCATCAAAGAGTTCCATCGTAATCGCCAGATCAACGGAAGGAGAAGGTTTGCTTAACAAATTTAAGTGGAGCCCACCGAAATACATCCTGACCGTATATCACCGTGATCTACGGTCCGGATCGGACACCGCATGCAGCTTTGAATGCGGTGTCCGTATGCTATAATTTTTCGTGCAACTGGTTGTTGGATTTAATTAATTTTGGGTTGGCAGGACTGGCTCAACCGGCTAGATTTTGTAGATCGGTTGGTCTAGTCCGATTCACAACCCTCGATCGTTGGATGAGGACTTCCTGTCAACAGAACGAGACTAGACCATCAAGCAGAGAATAGATCATCGTAACTTGACAGATAACTCGTTCCTTGATGAAGGAGGTCCTTCAAGGCAAATGCAAGGCTATGTTGTATTGCCAATTTTTGACCCCTGCCGAGGAACCATCAGGGCATCCGTGGGACGGTTAGTGACGACAAGAAACTGGACTCTTTCCTCAGGTTTGATCTGCCGAGAGATAAATCGATGCCTTCACTCAGCTTTTTCGTGATGGTTAGGTCGGGTGATGATATGTCATAAACATAAATGTTGAAAAATACCCTGAAAAGAATAATTAAGAAAAGTATATAAGAGAATATCCAAACACATATGCTATAAACATAAATGTTCTGCTTTTTATTACTTTTTTCACTTTTCACTATTGACTTTATCAATGTAATTGTCATAAGAGATAAGCTTCGCACTTTTTCCAACGGCAGAAAGCTGAAAATTACTCAAAAATTAAGTATGATTTTGCTTTAGGAGAAATCAATCTCTTTGAACATTGCGTTAGTTTATATTGTCAAAATTAATAAAATATGCATCGCATCAAGCTACTTCAATTTTATTTGGAAAACTACTTTCTTGCTGCATTTTAGAGATTTTGGTGGAAGAAAGCTGTTTTTTCAACCCGAGCTGTTAAAAGTATGGCGACTGCTAGAAAGCTGTTGTCTTATTTTTTGAAAACAAAATAAATTTGTAATAGCCACCTCGTTTTTTGGAAAATTTATGGTCATAATGGAGTATGATTTAAGAGATACTTTTACATTTCTAAAGATGTAAAATTGCACTTGAAATTTAAAGGATTAGGATTTTCTAGTGGATACATTGTATGGAATTTATCGGTATCACTTGTTGGATTTCTATTATGTTGTTGATAGTTGGCTTCAAGGTATATTGTGATATCATATGAATAAAATGTATCTTAGTAATTCTTCTATATCATCAATTCAATGAAGCTTGAGAAGAAGTAATCCCAATGTTGGGTGTAAGTCATTTTCAAAACTTATCTTCATCTTATACTTATACCGTCTAAAACATTTATATTCTTGGAAAGCAAAATATGTTAATATGTTGTTAGAAATGTTGGCCATTGTCTTTTCTAAAGAAGACTTATTGTGTAAGAATACATATGATGTCCAAAAAATTATGAAAGCATTTCATCTTGGGTACACAAAAATAGGTGCATGCCTTAAAGATTTATTTTATTTTGGCGAGATAACGCCACCTAGGATGCATGTCAACTTTGCGGCCAATCAAGATCGGTACAAAGCCAATTAAAAAAAAAAAAAGTGAACTAAAAAATCGACTAAGGTAGTTGAGCATTTTCTATTACTACTTAGATTACAACGTCTGTGCTAAACAAAAAAAAATGTTAAATATATGAAATGACATTATAAACATGATGATAATGATGAGATGTTGTGCCATCTTATTGATGTTGAAGCATGGAAATCATTTGATTATCTCTATCCTTATGTTATTTTATATCTAAGAAATATTCAAATGCATATAGTATTGGTCCCATGCTTTTGGTTTCATATAATTTTTCTCCTTGATTTGAGGTGAAACATACCTCTTTCATTTTGCCAACCATAATACAAAGGGAGAGAAGTATAAATAATGATATTAATATTTACCTTCAACCAGTAATTCTAGAGTTACTAGAACTATGAAAAGGACTTCAATGTTATGTTGAGGCTACATGTCAGAATTTTTATTACATGCAACATTATTGTGGACCAATAATAACTTTCTTGCATTTGATATATTATCAGAGTGGAGCACCGAATGAAGATTTTTTTGGCCATGTATGTAGAGGTGTAAACGAGCCGAACACGAGCGAGC
>NW_018229170.1:0-201 GCF_001263595.1 Phalaenopsis equestris
CCATTCTAGGTGCAGAAAAACAGCTGGAATAATTTCTTTTCCGTTCTTCCACACTTAGGGAGGGATGGTTGGGGGTGCGTTTTTGGTGCGGTAGTGTTATGAAAACGCTACCTTCACGTTTAGTTATTGCGGGCAGCATTTTCGTAAGGCCGCCTTTCGAATGTATATGATACACGGCTGTGGGATCTTAACGTCAAGCGG
>NW_018229171.1:0-340 GCF_001263595.1 Phalaenopsis equestris
ACTAATATATTAACTATGTTTATGTAACGGAGATTTTTATATGAAAAAGCATCATTCCCACTATAATGAGGCTAAATGAGATGAGATAAACATTCATAATATGTATTGTGCCAAATAAGAGCAATTGTAATTCTCTACCCTAATAAAGTGCATATAAAATCATTGGTTAATTTCAGTTTTTAGTCCCTAAATCCATGGCTAGGCTAGGAGGATATCGTCTCTCACTCAAGGGCTCCCACTTCCCTTCACCTGAAGGCTAGCTCTCGCTTCAATTTTTAAAAACTAAGACTGAATTGAAGACTTTTGTCTGTCATCCTAAAGGTTCTCCAATTCTACACCC
>NW_018229172.1:0-1128 GCF_001263595.1 Phalaenopsis equestris
TACAGACTGAATTTTGGAAAGACTTGTCACTTACCCGTGTAATTGGAGCATAAGGCATATTGGGCGATTAAAGAATTGAATTATAATTTAAAAGATGTTGGTAAGAAGAGATTGTTACAATTAAATGAATAGGAATAATTAAGAAATGGGTCTTATGATAATGAAATAATTTATAAGGAGAAACTAAAGTTATGGCATGATTGGAAGATAAACCAAAAGAAATTTGAACCAGGACAAGAAGTTTTGCTTTAAAACACTAGGGCGACGTTATTTCCTGGGAAATTGAAGTCTCGTTGGTTAGGACCCTTTAAAGTGACTCAAGCTTATAATTACGGAGCTGTTGAAATTGAAGATTAGAAGACGGGAAATAGATTTAAAGTAAATGGACACAAATTAAAACCATATTATGAGGTTAATAGACCAAATTTTGAAGAGGTTTCAATGATCAGTCAACCTGAATGACACTTGAATAGGTCGGGCTGACGACGTTAAACCAAGCGCTTTATGGGAGGCAACCCATATGTTTCTTCACTTTTATCACTATTATAGTAGTTTTTAGTTGAAATTATCGTTAGTTTGTGGTATTATTAATGCTCTACTGCTCTTATTTACCCTTAAAATATCTTAAAAATGGGATCCATAGATAAATATTTGGACGCATTCGGACCAGAGCAAAATTGTGAAAATTTTGCCTTGGGCGCCGACGGCGCCCTCGATGCCGCCAACAGCGGCTTTTTCTCGAGAGTCCAAACAAAATTAATACAGAGGCTCACCGACTGCGCCATCGACCCCGCCAACGGCGAGACCGGCGAATTGCCGTTACTTGGGTATAAATGGCGGTTTTTGGCAGTTTTTGGGCGGGAATTGTCTTTTTAAATTTAAAAATTCAATTCCTAGTTCATATTTTCCCTCCAAAAAATGAAGTGAAACCACCAATTTCATTCATATGGCGTCCAATTCTCCTTATAAACCCATAATGCGAGTTTTCAATTGGTGAAATTTTATTAGTGCGGAAGCGTAACGAATCTTTAACAAGTTACTGACTAAGAAAAAATTGATCAAGGAATGAGGATTCGTAAATCGTGGATTGAATAATCCCACGACGGATATTGAAGAAACGATAGTGCG
>NW_018229172.1:2220-2630 GCF_001263595.1 Phalaenopsis equestris
GTGTTTTGAGTGTTGTGGCTTGGATTGCGATGCTGAATTAATGTATTGAGGTTGAGAAAATACTAAACTTAGGTGTGTTAACGTATATTGTACCCCTTGGAATTTATATATAAATGTGATGTTTTGTGTTGTGAAAGTTTATATGTCCTAAGTACATCATTTAGTCACTGAAAATTATGTCTAAAATGATTAAACGGGTGTCGTTTAGGCTTGGAATTGATCGAAATCGCAAAAATTCAGAATTTGGACAAAATCAATAGATCCAGCCGACGACACCCTCGACTCCCCCGACGGTGGATTTTTCCTGATACTTAGGATTTAATTCCAATAGAGCGCGCCGACGGCGGCAAATACCCCGCCGACGCGGGGGCAAATACCCTGCCGACGGCGAGCTCATGAAAAACACCTTT
>NW_018229173.1:0-3567 GCF_001263595.1 Phalaenopsis equestris
TATAACACATGGGAAATATTCCCCATGAGTTATAATGCATGGGGAATATTCCCTATGTGTTATACCGCAGGGTAGTGGTGTTATATGGCGACAGTATAACACGTGGGGAATATTCCCTATGTGTTATAGTGTGGTGTAGTGTAGTTATATGGAGCGGCGTTATAACACGCACGAATCATTCTCTTATGTTATAGGGCGGCGATATAACCTTCCTGAATTGTTTCTGGGCGGCTGTAACGTGTTATGAAACGATTTTAGCCTCATTTTTATAAAAATTGAGGTGCTATAGATGTGTTATTTAGTTTTTAATTTCATTGATCTTATTTAAATAATATATTTAATTAATAATATATACGTTGTAGTTAGATACTAGATATGTTTCTTAATTTTAAAGTTAATTAATATAATTAATTGAGGTATATTTTTTATAAGTGTCATTTTCATATTATTGATGTGTTATTGTAGTATATTGAGATGTTATTGAAATGAGTTTAGGTGTTAAATAGGTGGTATTCAAAAAGAAACATTAAATTAACAATCATAGCACAAAAGCATTTATAGAAACATTTATTTAACCAGTTAAATACCAATAAGTCATTGAATTAAATGAATCGCCGAAACATTTCATAAAATGATTACATTAAACTATCATCAAAATTAACGAATCATATGAAAATGTCAGAACTGTTGCTGAATTACATTAACAAAATAATATTATAAATATGGATCACTTATTGAATCCATCAACAATCTTGTATATCCTTGTGTTGGTTGAGTTGCATCATATTCTTGCAATAATGAAGTAATTAAAGTGGAATAAAAATCAAATGCTAATGCAACTAAATTAACTGATTGAGAAAATCTGGCATTTCAGTTAAATTTACCTCACAAGGAATATCAGGATGTTGGCTTGTTGATGTTTCTTACTCTTTTCCTACATGTAGTAGTTTAGGTTAGAGAACATCAATAAGGCATAGATTAAAATATTGTTGCTTATTGAATTATTTACCTTTTAGTCCTCATTTTTCTCCCAATACCCTTTCAACCTAGATGTAGAAACTCCTTTCGGCCTCATCATTGTTGGGTCATTCAAATTGAATTGAGTATTTGGTGTTTTTCTCTTTTTGGTTTTATTCTTTGTTTGAGTTGGTTTTCTAGCTAGTGCGTCATTAAGATCTCCAAACAGATGTTTAAATGATTCCCACAGAATCTGCTTGGTTTTTTCATTTCCTGTGTTTTATTAATGAGTTGGTATACAAACTTGTGGGCATGTAAGTGCAATAGTATACCATTTGCAGAACCAGTGCTGGTTTAGGATTCCTTCATATCTCCGTAACAAAATTATTATACATGTTCCTTTTAGCCTGAGCAGACCATTGCATTAACAAATATTTTTTGGAAATTTACTTTATTTGAGCCGCATTAAGCACATAAAGAGAGTGAGAACATAATATCCCCAACATTTCAAATTTTTACAACTGCAAGTGACCCCAGAAATGACTTTGTCAAGTTTCACAATCTAGTACTTATTTGTCCTTGCGTATCCAAATACCATACATAATATTTTGAGTCACTATCTGGAAAGCATTCAGTTGTAAGTCCACATAGCTCATCCAATAGCTCTTGCTGGAACTTTGAGTAGAGTTTTGTCGAATAAAAAATGACAGCTTGCCTTAAGATTGGGTTGTCTTTAACCACGGGCGTAATGATCAATTGATCACTTTTGAAATCTTTGTCCTTCTCATTTCGGCGCCATGATTTCATTATATTTTCGAGACTAACAAAACAATCAACGAGAGAACTAGTGGGCTTTGCAACAACGTGATAAATATTATTGGTTGACTCACTCCTTTGTGTCGACAATATTCTCATTTTAAATATTTCTTTATTGAATGTCGTCGAACGTATATGTCTGATCTTGTACATATAATTTAACCACATATTGTTGTGTAGGTTCTTCTCAATCATTGTGGCCCATGTTGCTTCAAAATCCTCTTCAGAATCACACTTGCTCATGCATTTGTAGAAGAGAACGCTCACACTTTTGATACCAACAACACAATGAACTTTTAAAGGAAATTTCTTATATATATGTCATTGACATAATCTATGTCGTGTTTATGGAAGACTATCTTCAGTGGACCGCATCATCGCTTGATCCTGATTCGTGAAAATTGTCGTTGGATGTTTGTCACTCATTATTCAGATAAATGCTTTGAATAACCAAATGAAGGAGGAATGAAGGAATATATGGTCTCATCAGACAAAAAACCCACTCCAAAGAGGACTTTTGCCAATGGCGGTTCACGCCCACGAAAGGAGCGTAACATAAATTGTACTTATTTATTCTAAAGCTTGCATCAAATATTATTACATACCCAAAAAAATTATAATCAAGCCTGGATAACCCATCGCTCCTAATAAAGCTTCTAAGTCTTCCACACTCATTGGTTTCAAAATCCCAGGCAAACATGGTATCCTTTGCTTGCCTCTCCATGAACAACTTAATTAGAGAATTAGCATCTCCTTGTTCTATTCTTTCCCTCCTCTCTCTTTGAATAAACTTGTATGCATCTCTGTTTGCATTCAAGGTTCTTCACCCCCAACCTCTGTAGCCATAAAGTTATATGCATCTGTTGCTCTGATCTCTGATTTTTTCATTGATTTTAGCAAATCTGCATTTAACTCACTTATTTTTTTGCTGGAACGCGGAAGATGTTTATCACCACTTTCGGCAAGAGGGTGGTTACGACTTTCAATGAATTTCTTCACTATCCAATTTCCTTCAACATCAATGGCATATCTAACCATGGCTTGACATCCTGTCCTCATGTCAGCTTTTCTGAACTTCACAGTATCTGTCGGGTTTGACTCCTTCTGACCAGCCTTTCCACAAATAAAATCTTTGGTTTTAATCTTCTTAGATTTTGGCCAATAGCAATTATGGTCCGTTGATGCGCCCCTAGTGTGTGTTATTTTTCTATGTATTTTATGTCAATTCAAATTCCCCTGAGACAGTGCCAAAAACATAACCCGACCCGTAATTACGTAGTAATTTAGCTTTCAAAAGACGACCAATAACTTAACCCAATTTATATAAAGTAGTTAATGTACAAAATTGAAATGTTATAAAATATAACAAATAGTTCACACACTATGGGTTCTGCGCAAGTGCACGTATCGCTTCAAGTAATATAGGACTTTCTGATTAAGCCCCAAATATCGATCCCACAAGGACGCGAGGAAAGATGTCCTTAGTCAAATTCTAGTCTACTACTATTCTAAGATCTCCAAACATTCTCCACATTTTTCCACTCACACACCACCCTTTCTAAGATAAAAGCACTTTATTATAGTGTATGGACGAATTTCCCAAGAGATGTCTCAAGCAACCTTCCAAAAAAGGTCTAAATACATTGAATCTTCTAGAAATTTGCCCAGGATCGCGTCCAAACCGTCTCGGGCGCTGTCGGCGCCGTTTTGGCGTCGTTTTCTGCACTCTGGTGTTGTTGGCACTGGTTCTGGCGTCGTTGACGCGCACCCTGCGTAGCTCCACCATTTTGCTTC
>NW_018229174.1:0-12078 GCF_001263595.1 Phalaenopsis equestris
TGAGACCTTCTTTCAAATTAGGAGTTTGACTTTTAGCATTCCATAACTTCTCAAAAAGTTGTAGCTTATCCTTTGGCATTTTCTTAGGCACAAATCTCTGTTGAATTAAATTTTATACATAAGGAGAAAAGTAACCAAAAGAAAATTCTATTAATTCATTAGAATCCTCTTCCAAATTTACATAATTCTCACAACTGGTAGGAGGAGAATCACGCCGAAATTTGATCAACTTCAAACCAACGCTACAGACTTCTTTGACTTTTAAACTCTCAACCTTTTGAGCGTAGATCGGAGTAAGGGTCATGGCTTGCACTTAATGATTAACCCGATCGTACATCAATTCATACTCACTTTTCTCTACATTTTGCAAGGAAATATCGTACTGAGGTTTTTTCTATTTTATCATCATCATTTCTTCCATGGATCTTTCTTTATCAATTTTAATTTCTCCATGAGGACTTTATTCCATCTCGATGATGATAGTTAGCCAAGTCTGTTCAACAATTGTGTTGGTTCTTCCTCATCCACGTCCTGGCCTCGATCTTAGGTGTATGGACTGAAAGAACCTCTACCAGCACATTGTGAAGAAATTATAGTAAATCATTGATGCAAAGTTGAATGGCCTTGCTCTTATAATTATTCTGAGTCTTCCATTTTATTTGCACAATTTCACCAGAGAAGACAATCTTCTTTGGAGGTGCGTAGTAGGCGGCATCTTCATGGATGTCTAATTCATGAACTGAGAATAGTTGTAAATCTTCTTTGATACAATGTTCTTGTCCTTCTTTAAAATACTTGATGCATTTGTTTAGGGATGACAAAACCATGTTATGCTCGTGAATCCATGGTCGTCCAAGTGAAGCATTAAAGGAGGTCTCTGTGTCGATGATGTATAATTTTGAGGTTATTATTATTTCTCCAACTTTCATTAATAGTGTAATTGATCCACGAGCTCTTTCTCCCTTCTAGTTAAATCCTCTTAACATCATCTTATTGGTTTTAAGCTCTTAAGCATTAATTTCCAAGTATGCCAACATTCGTAGACTCATTAAGTTAAGTGACGCTCCCGGATCTACCAAAACTCTTGATAATATAAATCTATCAATATTAATAGAGATGTAGAGCAGTTGATTGTGATCGGTGGTACCGAGCAACAAGTTTTCATCTGTGAAGGTTATCACAAGCTATTCTTTTAACAAATAAACTTAATCCAAGGAAATGCTCGCCAATTGAGCTAAGTAAATCTCCAGGTTAAGCCAGGCTATAAACAGAGACTCTCATCTCTTTTGATAGGATTAAATCATCATAGATACTTAGTTTTGCAGGTAACCTCCTAAGATGAGCTAGCACATTATTATTCACTTGGTATAATCCTCTAATCTCTACTTGGTTATGTGGCTCTTCCACTGGCAGAGGTGGAGGTAGCTCTTCTTCAGTGACTATTTGTTTCCTCTTATCCACTAGAGCTATTCTTGGAGGTAATACCTTCCCACTTCTTAGATTTATTTTTGTGATTTCTTCTTCATCTTGAGATACTGTTGGTAAAACTTTTGGTGTCTCTTCTTATCAGAAAGATCCAAATTGATGGTGAGCGGTGTACCATGGGGTGTACCATGGAACTCAAGGACTGGTTCCTCACTTCCGGTGCTATCACAATAAGTGTTGTCAATATTTTATTCATTCTTGTTAATGGGTTCATCAAACTTAATTATGATTTGAAGATATGTTGGAAATCAAGATCAAAGTTAGATTGGTCAAAGTTAGTTATGTTATCACTAGAAATAGTCAGAACCTAGCCAAAATGATAATCATTATATTCATAAGACCCCAGTGGGGCAAAAAGATAATCATACATGGTTAGGAGTTTGAGGATTTTCTTCCCCAAATTCGAGACAACCAATATAATATAGGCAGTCTCTATCCTATCCCCCACGCTATTGGTTTTTGTGACATCATTCTTCTACTTCTCTGGTTGCATCAATTTCTTTGGTGAAATGTCTAACTTGGGTTGGGCAGGCTGTAGACTCTGAACAACTGCCTGTGCTGAAGCAGTTCGAACCTGATGCAGTATTTTTTTGGATGATTTGATCCAAACTGTGTTTCGTGGATCTTTTTCTGAATATGGATCTATCAAAGTGATTGGCTCAGCCGAAATCATATTTACAGATGCTCTTTCAGGTTCTTTTAAATATTATTTCAAGATGGTTGTATTTCGGTCTTTAAAATTCTTCCCAAGTTAATCTATAAAAATGAAACTGATCTCTATTGTATGTCCCAACATCCTGTGGTAAGGGAAAAAATTGGAAGCTCTTTCTTGTCAGCTTCTTGTGGCTTCGTTGGTTCTGACAATCTAAACTTGGGCTTCTTCATTAAGTTTCAGAACATCTTTGGCACAATCTCAACTTTGAAAGAATATACTCTCTTTTTTCATTCTGAAAGAGTCAGACCCCATCCACCCTCTGCACGGTGTAGTCCTCTCTGGTATGACTATTGGCTAGACTGACCATATTGTTGTTTTTGTTGCTGCTGAGCATGATTTCATGACTACTGAGGACTATGATGAGAATGCTCTGCCTAAATCTTTATTACCTACTTTCCCTAATCAACTGTCACTATTGTTCTAAACTTCTTCTGGAATACTCTGGTTATCCTGGTCTTTTCTGACCTTTCTTGGGAATCCATAAACTTATTTTGTTCTTATAGACTGTTAGCTTTTCTTAGTAGTTTCTCGAAGGATTTGATAGTGAGTTCCTTAAGCATGAAGGCTACTGACCCGTGGATGCTTTTGAAAAGAATCTCAGTCACATGTTATTTCTGTAGTTGAGGGTCACATTTCATGCTTAGGTTTCTCCACCTCAAGACACAGTCTACTAGAGTCTTGTTTGGCTTTTGCCTTTCTACTACGAGAACTCCAATAGAGACATTATATTGTTCTCTAGAACCTCTCTTCATGAACAACTGTTCTAATTTAATGAATGATTTCACTAATCCATTGGGCAACATGACATACCAATTAAATGTTATCCCTGATAGGCTGCTGACGAAGTAACGGAGGAGTAAGGCTTTATTACCTACGGGGTTGCCACAACTAGTTCAGAAATGTGCTACATGTTGTCTAGGATTTTCAGTCTCATCAAACAACTTAAGTTTGGTGACATAAAACTCTTAGGGTAGGGCATGACATCGAACTCCTCCAGGTAAGGTCTACCCTTTGAAATAAATTGATCACACTTAAATTGGGCTAAGGCCTCCCAAACTTATTATTTGAACAACTACTTTATATCTTTTTTTAGTATTATACTTGGTGAAGAATCTTTCTGGTATTACACTTTATGGGGATTCATTATTTTTCTGATGGTCCCTATTAGCAGAGGCAAGTTCTGTCCTTTCTTTAGTAAAGTGAACTATCTCTGGCTGGTTGATTGCTAGAGAAGCTACTTTCTATGACTGGGATTGTCCACGAACTGTAGCCATGACAGCCATAGTGTTGGCCCTCTCTTCGATTCTTTTCTCCATCTAACCAATTTGCTCATTTTTAGTAGAACAACTCTATGCAAATCATCCACAGCGTTCCTTTCTACAGGAGTTTGGGCATTACATATAGATGTAGATCTATCCTGAATGACAGGAATATCTATAAATTTTTTATCGAGATAATCATTAAAATCAAAATCTTCATCATCATCAACGACCACACCGTGCTCTTTGGCTAACTTAGAAATCTCAGCCCCGAGTTTTTCAACTTTTTCTTCAATTATCATTTCCTGGATCATCTTAAGATATGGAGGACTTTCCTGAACATCCTCAGCTCGTTCATCAAACTCAGTAGCAATAATTGTAATGGTATTGAATACTTCAGACCCTTGCTTCATTCCATAATCTTACTAGCGGGCTCATTAAATTGCATTGGTACAATGACCTTGGGTATTCATACCTTCTTTTTCGACAGTTATGACTTGAGACAGGATGTCTCAATAGAGGCATGAGCGTGTCAGAGAGAGGCATGCTCTCCATGGTGCAGACCAAATTTAGTACCGGGTGACTTCTTTATTTGTTCCTTCTTCAGAGCACTCTTACAGACAACACTTGGTGGTATCCTCGAACCCAGACGTGACTTGGCCAGTTGATGTCCTGCAGACCTTGGAGTAGCAGTAGTGACAAAATCAGTGGTGACATCAGAATTATCAACTCGACATCCTAAGAAGAATCTGATGGGAATGCAAGCTATCAAAACTTCAACTGATCTTTGAGACTGTTGGGCAGCTTTGACATCTTTCAAAATTTTCTTCTTCATTCGAGGGAACACAACGCATCCTACTCTCTTAAGAAATTCAACCACCTAATATCCTTCTTTAACGACCACCGTACGAACTTTGCTTATAGGAGTGGGTTTCTCCTTCTCCTCATCACGGTCATGAAACAATGGTAAGGAGACAGCAATCTTGTGAATACTTTCATACCCATTAGTATTGATTAATGAGTGGAACCTACTCGCTCATAGAAGCAGAGAGGTTTTAAGCATTATAAGTTCCTCCTGGTGAGGAATCTAATTAACAGGTACCCATTCAGGAATTTGGGCCGAAGCAGCCTTTCATACCCTTCGACTACAATTTTTTCTCTATGACCTGGTTAATGGTGCAGACTTCGAGCTAGACACGATTTCAAATGGTGATGGCGAGGCCGTGAATTCCTCAACTATATCATCAACAATTGTTATCTCCTTTCCTTTAGCAGGCTAGGGAACAACAGCCTTATTAGGTGTCGGGGTAGCAATATTCTTCACTTTGTTACAGGAAGGGAAATCTTGAGGATAGTTTTGGTTGAATCCAAAAAATGACTCTTGTACTTCCAGAGTGGCAACAAATGGGGCCCTTCCGAGCACAAATTTGAGTTCATTGAATCCGGCTCCAAACTTGACGGTGGGAGTGACATTGCGGGCATCGTGGCTAGTTGACAGGTTGCAGGATAAAGTGAGCATTCAGAATGCCATTGCAACAGCTTCAAAAGGAAAGCTCTGGGTTAGTTATTTGACCAATACCTTGTAATTCTAGTGCAAACACTAAAAATTAACAAAGGGTGCACTGTAGACTAGGCAAGTTTATTTAATTTTAATTTGTGAAGACTTAAAAAAATTGTAAATTAAATTAAAATTAGAGGAATTTAATTAATTAAAAGGTTAAATTTAACCAAGCACATACCAATTTAATTTGCAAAGTAGGAAACAAAATCTAAAAGGACACAAGGAGAATAATAAAGTTTAGGACCCAGTGCGGGACCAACTTCACATAGTACAATTCACAAATGGATCTAGTCCACCAACACACCTATTGGGGGTTCGATCCCACACAATAGACAAAAGTCCTAATGAACTTCTAAACCTCTTCGTTCAAAGGTGATTGAATAGGCAATACTGAAGTTCGAAAGAGTTGACCGCACTTAACCAAGAAGGAAATGGGGGAAGCACACCAACGGGAAGAAAGGTAATCTGGTCTATAAGGGACATGGACACATTACAGATAAATCAAGACAATATTCACTTTTATAGAGAGCTGGCATCTGAAGCGCCAAAACCCAAAACAGTGCAGTCTTAACGAAGTTGGCGCTTGAAGCGCCAGAGATGACTTTTAGTGAGTTAAGGTGAGTCGGGATGAATTTTGTACAAATTTCAGAAGAGCCATGTCAATCACTAAATTAGAATTTTTCGATCGCTAGAATGGATATCTCGATGCCCATTTTAATATAATATGTGCATATAATTTTGAAAAGTAATATTTTAAATTTTAAAAATAGAAGACCGAACTGATCTAATATCCTCAGGATTTTAAATAAGCGAGCCTAACATCGCAAGAAATGCATCCATTTCAAAGAATAGATACACTACTCACTGGTGAGGCTTCATTAAATAAACTAAAGAGTTTATGACATCAGTTTAAGTCTGTGAAAACCATTTTTTTAATATTGACGGACAAGTTATCCTATTTAATACAAAAAAATTAAATAGGGTTTAAATCAACCTGGGTTCTTTCAAGTTTCTTATATGAGCAAACCCCTATAGCTAATTACGTCTTAAGTAATTGAAGTCTCCTAAGGAAACTACCAATTAAAATCAAGGAATGTTGACTTTAAAGAATTTAAAGGGATAGGACTTTACAAATAATCAGACAAAGAGGTTTGAAGTAGGAATGAGTCAAATTTGGAACATCTCATTTTGAAATCCAAAGGAATAAGAACTAGGGGATGTCATGGATCTTAAGGAGAACCTCAGTGACTTCTCAGCCGATCCTATGGCTTGGTTTTAATTTCAAGAAGAAGAAGTATTTATATGTTATAGCCTGCCAATTTTATTAATTAGGGTTTACTTTTATGCGACTCAACCTCACAAATAGCCTGAAAGATGTGAGGATTTAGGTCGTGACAAACGCCAACATCGGAATTCTAGGGCGAGTTAGGGCTTAAATTGTATAGCAGGGCTATATAAAGGCCTAAAGAAAGAGTCGAAGATTTATGTCGCACTAGACAAACAACCTACGAACCCTATGGCTTGTTGTTTAATTCTAATGAAATATGTGTTGATGTAGATCCTCATGTTGTTGTAGAAGGCTGCCCACAAAGCTAGCTTCAGGCTCCTCAGTGAAGTAGTAGTCCTAAAGTCTTAGGTTTAAAGGTTTAGATGACAAGTTTAAAATTCAATCAGAGGGGTTAAAGTTGATTAGAGCATCATTGGTTAGCATTCCACGGTTCCCTCATTCCAGAATCACTATTTTCTTTTAAACTTACTTAGCTTAAATGGGTTGTGAAACCAATTTAAATCAGGGAGGTCTCATTAGCAACCTTGGGTTACCTCCTCCTAGGGACTCCCGTAAATTCAAAAGGATATTTTATGTTTAGTGAAATTTCAAAGGATTTATAATTACCTTTGAAATAATTTGTTTTAATTTTGTAAAAATGTTGATGAATTTATGAAAAGGTTTTGGTTTTTATAAGTAAAGTACAGTGCACAAACAAGTAGTTATAATATTTTGTAGCAAATGTAAAATGGAGAAAGTAAAATGACAAAAATTAAATAACACTGTAAAAGCAAACCTATTATCTTTTCTACATTCCTACTGAAAGATTAGCTTTTGGAAGATGTATATAACTTTACAGAAATTTAAATCAATTGCAAGAGTAGATGAAGATGCATCTAACACACTCCCAACTACGACTTATTGAGTCCTAAAAGATCTAAATGCATGATTTTAGAACAAAATATAACAAGTTCACTTTATCCTCCGAAATATCCAAAAGATTCCAAAGTGCTAGGGGAACAACTCTGAACTGGTTTAAAGATCTCTTGAATTATTTTGAGTTCATTTTGAACTTATCATATTGTTCCATTTATCATCCAAGGTCAAGTTGAAATTACCTTGTTACTCGGTGAACATTGACATTTTCATCATCCTAAGGACAGGGTACCCAATTAATCAATTGATATTTCATTTAAGAGTTATGTAGGTGAATGCCCTTAAGGCAAGTTTAAGTCATTAAATATTTTGTACCCATCCTTAAAATTGGATTCATAGTATTTAGAAGTGTTTTTCATCTATCATGTCGTCTTTCTAAATCTCATCAAATAAGTTTAAATATTATGCCCAGATCATTACCAAGCCCTTAACAATTTGAATGGGAGGATTAGCAATTATTTAAAATTTAAATTATGTGATATATATCCTTATTAAAATATCATATTATCATCAATTGTGTAGCTAAAATAAATGAACTATCATCCTCCTAGCCTAAGCCCATCACTTCAGAATTATTTGATTTTGTTTACCTTCGAAGTCCTGATAATTTAGAAAATGATAATGTTACTCTTATCATGGAAAGGTCGCAATTTTATTTCTACCTTATTATGTTTCAATCATCCAAAAGTGCTCATTAAGATCAAAATTACCCATTTTTCCCTTTAATTTATCCTATATTTGGATTAAGGCACAAGAATCTAAAAAGACCATTTTGTCCTTGGGGCTCTCCACTTCATAACTCATTAAGCATAATCTAGATGACTTTGAAAAATTTTAAAGTACCCTGTCCATGGGGTAATTTAAATATCGAAGGAGAAAATGATATTTTTCAAAATTTAACTTAATTTAAATAATTATCTTAACTTAGAAATAAGACTTTCAACATCAATTTATTTAATCAATCAAAATAATTTCTTGTTTCGTTTATGGGAAAAATATTAGAGTTTCACATAGGTGATGAAAACATTTAGGCAAACTTCCATGATTTTTAAATTAAATTTGAAATCTTTTTTAAAATTTTTTATTGATTTTTAGTGATTTAATTCAATAGAAAATATGTTTTAATTAAAAAAGATTAATTTTTATATTTTTATTAAGTCTCTCTGAGTCCAGAGAAATTAGAAGAATAAATTTTATAATTTTTTTTAACTTTTAATTTATTTAGTATGGTTATTTTAATTTATACATAGATATATAAAAAATATTTTTATATTTTTAATAAACCTCTCTGAGTCCAGAGAACTCAGAGAAATAAATTTTATATTTTAATGGGAGAATATATATATATATATTAGGCCTTTAAAATTTTATTTTCAACTTTGAAAAATAGGGAAAAATATTTTAATGAGTCATAAGTGACAAGAAAACCATTAGGCACATTTTGAACAATTTTTTGTATTTTTGTAATTTTTAATTATTTTTAATTTAAAATCTAGTTAAAAAATGAAGTATTTTCTCCAAAGTAAATTTTATTTTTTCTAAGTTGGCCTGATCACAAGGAACTCAGAAAACTACTTTCTAACATTTTCCTAAGTGTGTTTAATTTAATATAATTACTTTTGTACAAAAATATAATTTTTCTCACAAAATCAACTTTTGTGCTCAAACTTAATCAAATAATTTTTAAATTTTTACAGTGGGTCAACATGACTTTCTTACACAATGTGGGATTTTTTTATTAATTTATTATTAATATTTAATTTAAATAGATTAATACAAAATATAATAATTTAACCATCTATAAAAATAAAAAGTTATTGAAACCATCTTGGTATTTCTTCTCAGCTCCTCTGACCACAGAAAACCTACTAGAAATTATTTTATAAATTTCCAAATGATGTTTCAATTTATGTAATTAATTATACTAAAATATCCCTTCAAGCTTGAAAATTTGGGTTATGAACATAGCAATGCTCTCTAACCTTGGGAAAATCAGAGAATAACTCCTCTATCATTAGGAACAAACCCTAAAAATCTAAAGCTATGGTGAGCAATATTTAGTTACAATAAATTAAAACACCACAGAGAGTATTTAATTAATTAAAAATCAGAGTGTCGATAAATAATTTTTATTTTTAGTCCACATTATTCTCCTTAGCAAGAGGGTATTGTTTTTATATTTATGATTTTTCTATGCAAAGTTTTGTATTTTATAAGATACAAAAATTTAATTAAATTGGAAAATCCCTAATTTCCTACTTATCCACAAGGCGCTACGCCATCCTCATCCGCTACAAAGCCTCCACGCAGCATTCTGCCATTCGACGCTGCCAGACACCTCGACACCTCATTAGCCCACGGTTTCATTTAATCTATCTGTATGGCGCAATCCAGAACATCCATGTTGATACAATCAAAAAAGGGATGAACTCCATTCATCATCCCTAATCTTGCTAACCCGAGAGCTTTTAAACTTCAAAACTTAAGATCTCTCTCGATTCTCAACCAAATCACGTGGGATTTGTTCTTACACCTTCATCTACTCAAGACGATCACATCCATATGGTGACAATGCTGTAAATTACAGTCTTTATGCATGGAGAATCAAATTAAGCTTGGTTTAAGGTGAGAGCTCAATACCTTTGTTGAGAGTGGTGGCCTCAATAAGATGGTTGGAGAAGCTTCTGAGGACTCTAGAGAACCTTCAGATGAGCTCCTAAATTGTGGTGAATTTTCTAGGTATGATTTTAACCAAAGCCGATTACAGGTGTAGGCCTAGAGCTAGGTGAGAGCTCTTTGTGATGGGGCTTTTGTTGGGGATCAACTCCTCTCACTCTGGGAATGGTGTGCAATATCTTGAGAAATTGGTAGAATATGGAGTGGGGAATCATGTTCTAGTTTTGTTATGGAATTGGCCTGAGAAATTAGCTTAAGGCAGTGGATTTGGATGGCTGGAAATAGTGGGCTAACACTCAGGGAGGTTTGGAGAAGCTTTGGTGAAATTTTGGTAGAGGCACTATCCCCTTTGGCCATGAAGAGCTCAATTTATTTCCATGGCCACTGAGCTGAGCTTAGTGGTGGCTTGTGGGTGCAATGGAGAGGTGTGTTGGAGGGCTGAGTGACACAAGTGACCAATCAGAGCTTGACACATTTGATAGGTTCAACTAGGTTCAATTTGAGGTATGGTGGCCCTCAAATTTGGCTCCTCTATTGACTGTGGTGGTTAGCCAGGCTTGAGCTAGTTATCAGGTGGTTAAGGGAGCCAGTGAGCAATCTTAATGGTAATTAATTTGATTGGTGATGGGTTTTGGCAAAGATCTCCTTGGCTTATGCATTTTAGGAAAGAAATCCCTTAATTTAGGTGTCCTTTTGTCCATGGCTCATATGGGGTGGTCTAGGTGGGTCTAGCATAGTCACTAGAGACCAAATGTTGGCTGTGGTAGCTTTGGTTTGATCAATTCGGTTTGGTTTGGTCAACTTTGGTGCATGGGTTCAATTTTGGTCATTTTGGCTTGAAGTTGGGTTTAAGTTATGCTATTCATGACATTGAGCTCAATTAATTGATCAGGATGATGTAAATGATTGTCATAAGAAGTTTAGAAAATGTTTGGAGTGATTTTAAATTAATTTGGAAGTTCAAATTAAAGGATTTTGGCTCATGGTCAATTTTTAGGATGTTTGGTTAGACTTGGGTTTGAGTTGGGCTAGAGTTTTGATATTGGGCAATTGATGGTTCCAATTGGTTCTAAGGATTGCCATCAGGAGTTTTGGATATCAATTGGATGGAAATTTTTGGGTTATAGAGTTTAATTTGGTGGAATTTGGTGACATGGAAAATTTGGGGCAAAAATAAGAGATTTGATTTGAGTTAACTTTGGGTGAGGCTTGGGTTCAAATTGAGGTTAATTGGTGACTTAATTTCGTTCAAGAAAATATCATGAAATGGTTTTTAGCATTAATTTGGGGGAATTAATTTGATCACGTGGTTCAATTTGATGGACTTGGGTCATGCGATCAAAATTGGGCCTTTTTTATTTGGGTTTAAATTGGATTTAAATATTGGTCAATTGGACTTGGATTTGGTTTCAATGAAGCTTAGAAATGATGAATTTGAGTTTAGAATAAAAATTGGGTAAGATTGGTATCAAATTGGTGGATAGTGGGGGTGAATTATGGTAATTAGGCCTTTAAAGGCAATTTGGGGCTTTTAGTCAAAATAGGTCAAATTGGTCAAATTAATCTCAATAGGTTAGCTAAAATTGATTTTGGGGATATTTGAAATGATTTTGAAGGTTTTGGGATAATTTGGGGCATCAAGGTGGTAATCTTGGCAAAATGAGGGAGTATTTTGGTAGTTTTGAAATTGTTTGGGTGTTTTGGTCAATTTGGTTGATTTCAAATGATTTGAGATTATTTTCAAACAAATTTGAGTATTTTAGGTAATTTTGGCCAATTATAGGGTATCAAGGGTAATTTGGTAAATTTGGTAGATTTGGGGGCAAAAGGCTAAGTAGGGTATTTTGGTAAATTTGGGGTTTAAGTCACCCTAATTGAGAAATGGACAAATATTATCCTCTACTTTTGGTTTTGCATGTACTGGTCATAGTTAAACCGTAGCCTAGGGCTAGTTAGTCTATGGGATCATCTACATGAGTCTCCCAATGGGTCAAGGGATCAAAGTTAAGTAGGTTTGGGTTTAAGGTTGTGAGTGGAAGTGTAATGTGCAAGTGTGTGTGTTAGACCAACCATGAACATACCATCAAAGGGTTAACTTTAAGGTCAAATAATCCAATGGGGATTCTTCTTTATCTCCCCCATATTGACCCCATCTAGTAAAAGCTAGAGGTTAGGAACA
>NW_018229175.1:0-9267 GCF_001263595.1 Phalaenopsis equestris
ATGAGGGAGACCTCTTCTAGCCCTCTTAGTATACATGATGAGTTAGAACCAGCCATAAAGCTGATACAGACAGAAACACTTCATGAAACTTATAAGGGTTGCCCGCTATGAAATGTTGAGATTCTCATGGGAGCATCTACCGGAGGAGTATTTGTTGAATGAACAAGAAGAAACTTTCTACATTTGAATTGCTATAGTTCATTTTAAGAGTTTACAGCTGCCAGTGTGAGAGCCTAGGAGGCAGCACATTTAGATGTTCCGTCGTACATCCCATTGTCTACAAAACCAAATCTGACATGGGTTCCTGAAGATGTGAGACAAGGGTTTGGCCCCGACAGTTTGAAGAGATTTCCACAGCAGAATTATAAAGAATGTGCAGAGTCAAAATAAGAGAGTTCAAGTTTTACGAAGAATTTCATGATAAAATTGTCAACATTTTGGATGGCCTGGTGCTGTATACTAGGGTATTCTCAGAAAATGATGAAAAAAAAAAGTTAGACTGTGTATTCGACCTGAGGGATAGAGGTTGAGCTGGTCAGCTGAGGCCGATACTTATTCAAAGCTGCAAAAAAGGATGCGTGGAAAGGAAGATAAACCATTGAATATGGATGTTGCTACAATTTATCTGAATATAGGCAAGGGAACACCCCTAGAATCTTAAGATATGATGAGGTGGACCTAATGCCTTATGGAATGAAAAGATTGGTCAAGAGGCTAGTTAGATGGAGTATATTACCACCCGACTGCATCCAGAATAGCTGCATAATTAACATATATGAGAAGGGGGACTGCATTCTTCCCCATATTGAACATCATGATTTCTTTAGACCTTTTTTCAAACTTTCTTTCATGATAAGAAGCAACATACTCTTTGGAAAAGAAATTGACATCAATGGCCCCGGAGAATTCAGAGGGTCCATTGAGATTTCACTACCGATGGGTTCGGTACTGGTCTTAAAAGGAAATAGGGCCGATTTGGCCAACCACTGCATCCCAAAAGTGCAATATCACAGAGTATCTATAACATTAAGAAGAATGCAAGACAACAAAATACCACGGGGGTTATTTCTGGACCCAGACTTGGAAGAACTATAGCTTTATGAGCTATGAGAGGGTTGCACCTCTAAGTACACATAAAAGGAGTACTTATCCTGGAGCGTGGCTTAATAGGTCAGCTTGATCAGGAGCTCACCCCACTGAGGATGGACAGTCGATGGACACCTTTTTGTACTGTATTTTGATGCAGTAGACATGATGGGTTGTATATCAGATATATTCAACTTATGATATGTATTAAATATATGATGTTTCAGATATATTCAACATGTTGTCTTTTGATACTTCGACATGTATTCAGTCTGTAGCTCTTAGTTAAAGCAGATTAATGAAATTTTTTTCTAATTTTGACTTGCTTTTCAAATTTCTCTCTTCGTGCGATTGATAAAGAGCCACGGAACCATACGTTGGTTCTAAATTATAATGAACAAAGAACGATACAATGAAAGCCTGATATTAAAACTGAACATATTTTTGAAAATCAACCAAAAAAATTAAATTTTTGAAATATATTTTGATAATTAGATATGATAAAGACAACAAAAAAAGAAAATGATAAAATTCTTGAGTTTGTTTATCTCAAGTTCAAAGTTTCTAAATCTTTGCTTGCACAATGCGACTATCCTGGTCTGCACCTGTTTTCTTCACATCCCAGCAGAATTTCACATTCTGCATAAAATCTCACAAAGTTTCACAAATTTTTCTCACTAATGTCAATCTTCACATAGCACATATCTACGAGTTCAATATCACAAATTCCCTACGCTATTTCTATGTTTGCTCTCAGAGACAATACAGAGATGCTAATTCTTTTCCCATTACCTCTTGGGTTGGATGTGAGTCCCTGAGCTTTCTTTCTCAGTGTAGCGATATGTTCCTGATCAGCTCTTGAGTTAGATGTTAGTCGTCGTGCTTTCCTTCTCAACCTGGTCTGTGTCTACTATGCCTTGGGTTGGATGTCAGTCTTCGAGCTTTCTTGCCCAATGTAGTAAATTTACTGTGCCTGAATAGCTCTTGAGTTGGATGTTAGTTGTCGTGCTTTCCTTCTTAACCTCGTCTATGTATACTACCCCTTTGGTTGGATGCGAGTCTTCAAGCTTTCCTCCTCAATGTAGTAATATTACCTTGCTTGATCAGCTCTTGAGTTGGAAGTTAGTCGTCATGCTTTCCTTCTCAACCTAATCTATGTCTACTACCTCTTGGGTTGGATGTGAGTTGTCAATCTTCCCATCCAATGTAGTAAATTTACCTTTCCTCATCAGCTCTTGAGTTGGATGTTAGTCGTCGTGCTTTCCTTCTCAACCTAGTATGTGTCTACTACCTCTGGGCTTGGATGTGAGTTTTCAAGCTTTCCACTCCAATGTAGTAAATTTACTTTGCCTGATCAACTCTTGAGTTGGATGTTAGTGATACACCTAAAATATATAGTGTTTTTAGACACATTTTTGTACCTATTTTTGAGATATTGCGCTTTAATGGAAGGTATTTTAGTGTTTTTTTTCAAGTACAGGTAAAAAGGTGAAAAATGCTTAAAGAAGTGAAAAAGGATTAAATTTGGAGAAAATAGATGAAAAATGTGCAAAAGTGCCTAAGCGTCGATCTGGCACTTATGCACTGGTTAAATAGAGAAGGTCGTGCCTAAGCACTAGAGGCCCCACAACTAAGCGCCCATGGCAGGGGGTGGGTGGCAGTTATTGGATGAGTAAATTTAGTTTCTGTGAATTTTGAAGAGGTTTTTGAGGCATTCATTGACTTAATATATGGTTATAACCATCATAGATAAAAATTATCACGAAAGGATGCATCTCTTGAGGAAATATATTGAATCTAGACATATTTTGAAGAGAAACCAAGACACCTTTTTGGAGAATTTTAAAAGAAGGAAGATTGAGACTTTGAAAGGGGTCCTGAAAGTACTCGGAAAGTTTTGAAAGTTCTAAAATTGGGGAGTTAGTTGGAGATATTTTTAGGCACCACATATTTATCCTTTATATGTAGTTTTATATTGAGAGTGTTGTAAAAGAGAAGAGATTCAAAGGAACTTCAAGACTTTGGTGGAGGACTTGAGATAAGTTCTTATCTTTTGTTTTAGACTACTTTAAGTTTTAATTGAGACTTGTTGTTAGTTTGACAATGATTTCTACTTTGTTGTGGAAAGTATTGATCTTTAATGTTGGAAGAAGTTGTGATGATTTAAATCCATGTACTTAATTTACTTCTTAATTTGACCAATCTAGATGTTAAAATTTGTTGTGAGAACATGTAAGAACCTGGCTGGTATTATCTCAGTCAATGATTGGAAAGAATCACATGAGGTTGTATGAATGAGAATGTAGTTCACTTGATTGAGTGCAAATAAATAAAGAAATATTCATTCAAGGGTGTGGAGTTAGAGGAATTTAAAGTGACAAGTTAAAGCCCCCAACTTAGTTTATTATTTTAGGTTCTGATACGAGATGTTAGCCATTAGGTGGAGGGAATCGAGGGAACTCTAGAGTGAGAGCTCGTATCTTCCCTGCTCAGCCGGTCAACATAACCATTCAAACTTTAAATTAGCCAATGTTCTTCATAACATCTTTAGTAAGGGTAAAGAATATTATTACTCCGATTTAGCACAACACAATTTTCATACTTCCACAGCATAATTCCTATACTTATTAATGATTCAAGATAAGGAGAAAGATATTTTCTTATGTAGTGCTTTTCTTCTATAAAAGCTCAAGTTATCTTTATTAAGTTTGTTCTGTTTTTGTCAAAATATTAAAATTACCAAAAATATTTAAATTAAACTTTCTTTACTACGAAAACAACTTTAGTTTAAATAATTGTCTTCTTAAAAATAAAAAGTTTTCCAAAAAGTGCATATTTCATATCTTCCCTGTGGGTTTGATATTCAGGTCTTAATCTGAAAATTCTATATTACTTGATAACGATACGTATACTTGCGTAATATCCAAATATATATAAATTAAAATTTAAATTCTTTATTTTTCTTCAGGATCAAGTTTTTGATTTTGTTGCAAACTCGAAATAAGGAAATATAAGATAAAAATATAGTCAAAATTATTGTTATACTGTTGCATATAAGAAGTTTCGGGATCAAGTTTTTGGCACTGTTGCCTGAGAAGTGAAGTGAAAATTGTAAAGAATCTATTGATTTAAAAGCAAATTTCTAATTTTAGAAAGTATTTTTTATACTGTTTTAGAAAGTATTTTTTGTACTTTAAGTTATTGTATTTTATTTTATGTGTGTTTAGTTTTGTTTTATTTTATATTAGTGTATGCGTAGTTCAGGTTCAGAAGGACTAGTTCCCTACGATTCTGAATTAGAGAGAAATGTTAGAAAAATCATAAAAACCAAAAAAAAAATTCAACTGAAGATCTGAATTTACATCTTGCTAATTTTTTAGAATTGTGCACTTTATATAAATACGATGGTGTATCAGATGATGTCATAAAACTTAGGTTATTTACTTTATCACAGAGGGATAAAGCTAAGATGTGGTTAAATTCATTAGCACCTGGATCTATCGGAACTTGGGGTGGTTTAGCACAAAAAAATCTTTGCTAAATATTATCCACCATAAAAAAACTACGAATCTTAGAAATGATATTACATCTTTTAATCAGTTTGAATGGGAATCTATTTAGGAAGCATGGGAAAAATTTAAAGAACTCTTAAGAAAGTGTCCACACCATGTTATACCAAATTGGTTAATTTAAACTTTTTATAATGGATTAGTCAGATCTCTTACATCAATTATCGATCCCGCTGCTGGTGGTTCATTGACGTTAAAAACATTTCATGACGCTTGGGGCGCTTATGCTTTAATTGAGTAAATGGCTACCAATAATTTTCAATGGCTTTCTGAGGGGTAAATCTTAAAAAAGTAGCTAATATTCATGAATATGATGCAGTTACTATGGTAGCAAATCAAGTTGCTACAATTTCAAGGAAGTTAGACAAATTTTGAATGAATTTTCTCAACCAATTTACATGATTGAAGAGAATTAATTAAGTCGAATGGTAGATTCTCAAGCATCATTAGAAACTTTAAATGCCATAAATATCAAGCAGAATAACCCATATTCAAATTATTATAACCCAGGTTGGAAAAACCATCCCAACTTTAACTGAATTAACAATTTGGGTGGTAATAATTAGCAATGAAAGATAGTTGGAAGGTAGGGTTCAAAAAGAAATTGAAGTAGAGAGAGAAGAAATTGAAGAATCAATAGAGGGCGCTACAAAAGATTTTGAAAGACCTATTTCTCCACTAAAAATTGATTTGGAAAAAACCACAACCTCCATTTCCTCAGAGACTTTGTTAGCAAAAGTTGGATAAGAAATTTTAAAAATTTATGGAAATATTTAAGAAGCTTACGATTAATATTCCATTTACTGAAGCCTTAGAACAAATGTCAAGCTATGTAAAGTTTATGAAGGACATTCTCAACAAGAAAAGGAAGTTTATAGATAATGAGACTGTTGTACTTTGTCAGGAGTGCAGTGCTATGATTCAAAAAAGCTTCCCAAAAAGCTTAAAGATCGTTGTGGTAATAATTAGCAATGGAAGAGAGTTGGAAGGTAGGGTTCAAAAAGAAATTGAAGTAGAGATAGAAGAAATTGAAGAATCAATAGAGGGCGCTACAAAAGATTTTGAAAGACCTATTTCTCCACTAAAAATTTATTTGGAAAAACCACAACCTCCATTTCCTCAGAGACTTTGTTAGCAAAAGTTGGATAAGAAATTTTAAAAATTTATGGAAATATTTAAGAAGCTTACGATTAATATTCCAGTTGCTGAAGTCTTAGAACAAATGTCAAGCTATGTAAAGTTTATGAAGGATATTCTCAACAAATAAAAAAAAATTGAAGATAATGAGACTGTTGTACTTAGTGAGAAGTGCAGTGCTATAATTCAGAAGAAACTTCCTGAAAAGCTTAAAGATCCTAGTAGCTTTACAATTCCATGTGCAATAGGAGACAGATTTTATGGGAGAACTTTATGTGATTTATGTGCAAGCATTAACCTTATGTCATTATCAATATTGAAAAGATTGGGACTAGGAGAAATAACCCATACTACTATAACTCTGCAGTTAGCAGATCGTTCAATAACCTATCCTAAAGGAGTTATAGAATATGTTCTGGTGAAAGTGAATCAATTTATCTTTCCTGTTGATTTCATTATGCTAGATATGGAGGAAGATAAAGAGATACCTATCATTTTGGGGAGACCTTTCCTAGTCACAGAAAGAGCAATCAGAAAGAGCAATGATAGAAGTGTAGAAAGGGGAATTAACAATGTGTGTAAATAATCAAATTGCTACTTTCATTATTTCAAGGTCAATGAAAAATCCTGCAAAAGGTAAAGATGACAAATGTTATAGGATGAATGTTATAAGATATCTTGGTGAATTCCATTTCAAAACAACTTATGAAGAAAAATATGAAGAAAAATATTTGAAACATGAGCAAGAAGATGAATTAGATCGATGTGAAGAACTTTTTAAGGAAGATTCAAACTATGTTCAAGAAAGTTTTGAAATTTTGGACACGATTAACAAAGATAAATCATTTTGTCCATCAATTGAAAAACCTCCAGAACTTGAGTTGAAGTTACTTCCTGAACATTTAAAATATGCCTTTTTAGGAGATTCCTCTACTTTACCAGTTATAATTTTGTTGACCTCACTTTTGGTTGAGGTTTAGTTTTTCCACTTTAGTAGCCTAAGGTCTAGCCATAGGACATTCCTGTTAACTATTCTTAGAAAACTAGAAAAGGAACCCTCACCATTAGAAATTCTACCCTCTTCTCTACTCAACTTGAAGTTCCACATATTGGTCTTAACCTCTAGCACTTAGTAGGTGGGGTCACTATGGGGGAAACTCAAGATGAGTCACCCCTAGGACGTATGAACCTTAGCGTTGACTCTGGGTGCTGGTCTAGGGCTAAGGCACTTGTTTGCACTCACAATCACTCATTACCCTAAACCCAGAACTTCTACACTTTGGTCCATTGATACTTTTGGGAGACTCCTGTAGGTGGTTCCCTAAACCCATTAGGCCTAGGCTAGGGTTTAGCTAAGACCACTACATGGAGGACCCAAAATGGGGTTTCCATTGATCCAAGTGGTTGGTACTCCAACTCTATCAATATACCCAACCTAGCCTTTTGCCCGCAAATTCCCCAAACTACCCAGATACCCTTGGGACCCCAAATTTGGCCAAAATCTCCAAATCTAGCCAAAATACCCAAACTTGTTCAAAAATCTTTTCAAATACCTTGAAAATAACCAAATTACCCAAAATCCCCAAATTAGCCAAATTATCAAAATACCCCTCTTTGGCCAAAGATTCAAAAAATCCCAAAAAAATCCCAAAAATTCTCAAAACCTCTCAAATATTCCCAATTTCATTTTTCTCAACTATCACTTGACCCAATTTGACCAATTTAACCATCCTTGATCAAAACCCCCAAATTGCCCTTTAAAGGCTCCCTTATAAAGGGCCAAACTTCCCCAAATTCAACTCAAATGTCTATCCAATTGGTCTCCATTTCCCCAATTGCAATCCTAAACTCACATTCTCTTTTGATATGGAAAAATTAGACCAAATCCAAGCTTAATTGGCCCCAGATTTGAGCCCAATTTTGGTATAGGTTAAACCCCTAATTTTTGTCACATGACCTAATCCCACAAAATTGAACCCATAGCCTAGTCAATTGACCCCAATTAATGTTTCAAAATATTTATAACATTCCTACACATCAAAATCAACCATCAATTGGTCTTGGTGAAGCCAAAAATCTATTTTATTTTGGCCTAAATCCAAAATTCTTGAATTTAGCCCCAAATTGGCTAAGTCCCCAAATTTCACCCAATTGATTACCTTAACCCATAAAAAGCATCCAATTCATGTTTAATACTCTTTATGGGGTCCCTATTGCCCATTTAAAATAATCAATTTGGAATTATCCTAAGGCTAGCTCAAGCTAGACCCAAGCCTAGCCCAACATGACCAATTTGATTAAAATTCAAAATTCCCTCAAATAGACCCTTCAATTGAATTCAAAACCAATTCCACCCATCACAAAAGTTGTTCATTATGATCATCTAAACTAAATAAAATATTTATTAAGGCCAATTAACATGGATAACCTAGCCTAAACCCAAACTTTGATGACTTGAACCCACATTGAACCCCTGCACTAAATGTGACCCAACCACCCTAAAGCAGCAAAATTAACTCCACTTCAGACTGACTCTAAAGCAACAAAGGTCCCCCAAATTAAGGGATCTTATTCCCAAAAATATACATGCTTAAGATATCCTTGCCAAATCAAAACACTTTTGCAATAAATGGTTGTGATGGATTCCTCTGGATGCCCTGAGCACCTAGCCACCTCCCCCTGGCTGGCTGCCGAACATTGTGGCCAGAAAATGGCCAAACTGAGAGCCACCCCTTTGGAGCTTCACCCAAATCAAACCTAGAAGCCAGCTCAGCCAAATTGAATTGTAGAGCTCCTCTTCCCTCCACCTAAGCACCACATTACACCCTCTAATTGGCCATGACAGCCACCATAACCTCATTTTTTATAAAAGGCCACCTCCATGGCCGTTAAATTAAGTGTTGAAATTTCCTTAGAGAGGCCTCTCCAAACTTCACACAGAGCTTCCCTAAGATCCCCTCAGTGCATTCCAACCATTTTCCCTCACCCATTCTCATTGTTGGAGGTCAATTTTGAGCTTGAAACCTTGCCGGAAACCAGGACAGAACCCAATACACCTCCATAGTGCATCAAACACAAATTAACTTCACCTACACCTTCATAATAGTAAAAAAGGCTAAAGCCCCATCAAATCCCCCTTCCACAGAGCCTCTACCATAGCTCTAGACCAACACCTGAAATTGAGCTTGGTCGAATTCATACCTAGGCCTTACACCAAGACCAGGGACTCAATCCCTAGCCTCTTTGGGCCCCAACGAACGTGCCGAGCACATCTGATTCAAGCCTCCTTTCTCAGAGCAAAGGTATAAAACTCCTCCTCCTCCAAAGCTTATTTTGATTCTCCATTTACTTAAGCTTCATTTCATGGTACATTAACCGTATGGATGTGTTCGTCTAACTTAGACGAGTCCATAGGATCAAACCTGAAGTGATTTGGTTGATTCTAGGCCGAGATCTTAAGGTTTTAGTGTGGACG
>NW_018229175.1:22678-45781 GCF_001263595.1 Phalaenopsis equestris
ATAGAGTTCAATCGCGTCTTGGCTCAGGGAGGTCAGAGGGTGGCTAATTATGGTTGACCCCTAATGGTATGACATGATGGAGAAGTTATACCATGTTTAGGCCAAAAATGGGTAAAATCCCTTAAATCAAGGGACCATTGGTACATTGCTCTTTTAGGGTGGGCTAGGTGGGTCTAGCATGGTCACTAGGATCCATTTGTTGGTTGTGGTGTCATCAGTTTGGTCACTTAGGCATGGCTTAGTCAATTTTTGTGCATGGGTTCAATTTGGGTTGAATTGTCTTGAAGTTGGGTTTGGGTTAGGCTATCCATGACATTGGACTAAATTGATTGAGAAATATTGTGTGGATAATTGCCACAAATATTTTATAGGAGATTTGGAGTGATTTTGAATTTATTTGGTGGGTCAATTTGAAGGATCACAAATATTTTATAAGAGATTTGGAGTGATTTTGAATTTATTTGGTGGCTCAATTTGAAGGAATTTGGGCATTTGGTCAATTTGGAGAAGTTGGGTTAGACTTGGGTTTAGCTTAGGCTATAGTTGGGCTAAGTCCAATTAAGAGTTCAAAATGGTCTAAGGTAATACCATGAAGAGTTATCAGCATTAATTGAGTGCTAATTTTGGGGATAGGGCATTCAATTGGGTGGAATTTGGGCACATCACTAAATTGGGGCAAATTTGGGAATTTTAGATTTGGGTTGAAATTGAGCAAAATTGAAGCAGTGAAATTGAAGCTTGACCAAGGTCACCTGAGTGTTCAATTTGGTGTGAGGAGACGTTTCAAAGAGCTTGTGATGCATAATTGGGGCAATTGGAAGGATTTGGGGTTCAATTTAGTGGGATTTTGGTTATAGGCCAAATTGAGGGGGTTTTGATTTTGGGTTGAAATTGGACTCAAATTTGGGTTTGAACTTGGATTTGGTTTGAATTGAGTTTCATCATGATGAATTTGAATTTATAATTGAAATTGGAGGAATGGGGGTCAAATTTGATGGACATTTAGGGTAAATTGGGAAAATTGGGCCTTGGGGCTTTTGGTCAAAGTTTGTCAAATTGCCAAATTGATCAAATTGGGTTCAATTGAAAGAGCTAAATTGGTTTGGGGGAGATTTGAAATGATTTTGAGATATTTAAGAAAGTTTGGGCCACCAAGAGTATTTATATAATTTTGGTAAATTTGGGGGTGTTTTGGTCATTTTGGTAATTTTGGTAAATTTTGGTCAATTTGGGTAGTTTCAAATGGTTTGAAATGATTTTTGGAAAAATTTGAGTAGTTTTGGAAATTTTGGTCAAATTTGGGGTTTGAGGGTGTTTTGGGTAAATTGGGTTGACTGTGGGCAAAAGACTAAGTTTCGTATTTTGTTAAAAATGAAGTGCCAACCACCTTATTTGAGCCATGGACCAATGGAAGTAGTTTTGGAAATTTTGGTCAAATTTGGGGTTTGAGGGTGTTTTGGGTAAATTGGGTTGACTGTGGGCAAAAGACTAAGTTTCGTATTTTGTTAAAAATGAAGTGCCAACCACCTTATTTGAGCCATGGACCAATGGAATCTTCATTTGGGCCCTTTATGTATTGATATTAGCTAGACTCTAGCCTAAGGCTAGTGGGTCTAGGGGACCATCTACATAAGTCTCCCAAAAAATCAAGGGATCAAAGTTAATAAGTTTTGGTTTAGGGTTGTGAGTGAATGTGAGTGAAAGTAAGTGTAATTGAGTGAACTAGCTCCAGACCAACGCCCAACAGTCTTATGGGGATGTCCCTTGAGCTTCTTCATATTGATCCCACCTACTGAGTGCTAGAGGTTAGGACCAATATGTGGAATTTCAAGTTGAGCATTGAAGTGTTTAGAATTTTTAGTGGTGAGGGTCCCTTTTCTAGTCCTCTAGAAATAGTCAACAGAAAAATCCTATGGGTAGAACCTTGGCTACTAAGGAGGAAACTATAAGTCAACCAAAAGTGCGGTCAACAATGTGCTACACCCAATTGTGGCCTCGTGGCCATTTGAATGTTGGAGACAGACATAATAGGTCAAATAGACCCTCCATCTTTTAAGGGACATAGATTCATTCTTGCCGCTACGAATTACTTATTCATGTGGGCAAAAACAATGTTGTTACGAGAGGTTACAACACAGCATGTTCTGCAATTTTTTAAAAGTCAAGTCGTCTACCATTTCAAAGTACCGCGTAGAGAAATTTTTGACAATGGGACAACCTTCAAAAGCACAAAGATCAATAATTTTGTTAAATGACATGGGATAGATTGAAGGTACTCAATAATCTACTATTCCAGGGGCAAATGGACTGACCGAGGCCTTCAACAAAACACTTGTACAAATTTTAAAGAAAACATTGGATGAAAATAAAGAGATTGAGATAATAAACTGTTAGAAGTCAAGTCGTCTACCATTTCAAAGTACCGCGTAGAGAAATTTTTGACAATGGAACAACCTTCTAAAGCACAAAGATCAATAATTTTGTTAAATGACATGGGATAGATTGAAGGTACTCAATAATCTACTATTCCAGGGGCAAATGGACTGACCGAGGCCTTCAACAAAACACTTGTACAAATTTTAAAGAAAACATTGGATGAAAATAAAGAGATTGAGATAATTAGATTAAGATAATAAACTGTTAGAAGTCAAGTCGTCTACCATTTCAAAGTACCGCGTAGAGAAATTTTTGACAATGGGACAACCTTCAAAAGCACAAAGATCAATAATTTTGTTAAATGACATGGGATAGATTGAAGGTACTCAATAATCTACTATTCCAAAGGCAAATGGACTGACCGAGCCCTTCAATAAAACACTTGTAAAAATTTTAAAGAAAACATTGGATGAAAATAAAGAGATTGAGATAATAAACTGTTAGAAGTCAAGTCGTCTACCATTTCAAAGTACCGCGTAGAGAAATTTTTGACAATGGAACAACCTTCTAAAGCACAAAGATCAATAATTTTGTTAAATGACATGGGATAGATTGAAGGTACTCAATAATCTACTATTCCAGGGGCAAATGGACTGACCGAGGCCTTCAACAAAACACTTGTACAAATTTTAAAGAAAGCATTGGATGAAAATAAAGAGATTGAGATAATAAACTGTTAGAAGCTTTGTGGCCCTACCAAAAAATATTCAGAACTCCCACTCAATGTACACCCTACGCACTTGTTTATGGGTCTGAGGCTGTACTGCCGCTGGAAGTTCAGACACCATCTCTCACATTCGCCTTCACCAACAAAATCACATCAGAGGAAAGTTCAAAGCTATGACTTAAAGAACTGGAAAGTCTCAAGGGAAAACAACTAGAAGCACAACAGAATTTGGAACATTACCAAGTGAGAATGGTACAAGCTCATGACAAATTGGTCCACCCAAGGACGTTCAAAGTGGGTGACCTCGTTCTTTTTCTCGAAGGACGTATTCTTGCATGTTGCAAGATAGGTGGAAATTTTGAAGCAACAAGGGAGGGACCCTTTGTAATGGAAGAATTTTATTTAGGAGGAGCCTACCAGCTAGTTGATTTTTTAGGCGAAAGACCTATGATGTCGATCAATGGACGATATTTGACGAAGGACGTATTCTTGCATGTTGCAAGATAGGTGGAAATTTTGAAGCAACAAGGGAGGGACCCTTTGTAATGGAAGAATTTTATTTAGGAGGAGCCTACCAGCTAGTTGATTTTTTAGGCGAAAGACCTATGATGTCGATCAATGGACGATATTTGAATACATACTATACAACTTGAAGCTGCTTCAAATCACCTTTTTGAGACTTTAATTGTTCTGGAGTTTTTTATTTAGCCAAGCGTCTATGACTGGGTCCAAAAATTTGTAATAAAATTAACCTCAATAAAATGAAAACTTTTAAAGTTGCTTACTTCGACTTTTTCTATTCTTATTTTAATTTTGATATTCTACTAAATTAAATTAAATATAAAAAAATAATTATATAAATAATACTTGATCGTGTGTAAACAAAATTTTTTGTCTAATAAATGTTTTGTTTTGTTCTTGTTCCTGCTAAATTTTAGCACACTGTTGTTTTTTCTATCGTCTGTAGAAAAATGTCTAGATAGAAACTGATTTTTGCTTTTAATGATGGTTGAAATCTCGCACAATAAGGAAAGGGCATCCTAGGGTGGCATCATAGACTTCGACTTGGACTTTGGTCAGGTCGACATGGACTATGAGGGTCCCATGATGTATGTGGTCAGTCATCGAGAGAAAGAAGGGCTACCGTCACTGTTAAGGATCAGCACTAAAGAGGACTCCTCACTGAAGAGGAAGAAAGTTATAGCACAGCAAAATCCGATGGAAGGGACTAGTTGCCTGTCATCTATGATAACTTTGCCAATAGGACATCTAGTCAGTGCTAATGATGAGAGACTACCAGTTTAACTATTAAAAAGAACTCAATGTGGAAATGCCAATCACTAAAAACATAGAGCTTTCCAACTTGATGAAAAAAACATTCTGAAAGAGGCAAGAAACTTACTTACCCTAATTCCTGAGGGGAAAATCTATGATCCTTGCATGAGAGAAACTTCCTCTAGTTTGCCTACCACAAAGGATGAGTCTGAGTTTGTTACAGAGCTGATGTTACTGAAAATTACAAATGAGCTTTGTGCGGGTTGCCCGACATGCAACACCGAGATCCCCAGACATATGTCAGACACAAGAGCATTTGTGAAATGCCCAAAATGTAATTTCCTCCACTTAGAGCATTACAACACACTGGAGATTCATACATCCCATTGGATACAAAGACAACACAGACATGGATTCCTGCAAATGTTGAAATGAGGGACCGGCCCTGACAGTCGCAGATGATTACCATGGAAGAATTTGATAAGATGAGCAAAGTAAAGAAGAGAGAGTTTGAATTTTGCGAAAAATTTCAGGGAAAATTTGTCAACATACTGGAAGGTCTGGAATTATACACCTGAGTCATTTATAAAAGTGAAAAAACAAACATTCTTGACAGTGTATTTGACCTGAGAGACAGAGGTCGAGCTGGTCTGCTAATGGAAAAAACTTATTCAGAACCACAAAAGTGGATGCGTGGAAAAGGCAGGATAACCATTCAATGTGATTGTTGTTATAATTTCACAAGGAATAGGCAAGGGAACCCCCCAGGGATCTTAAGGCAGAACGAGGTGGATCCATTGCCTCCCATAATAAAATGGATGATAAAAATGATGGTCAGATGCAACGTGCTACCAGTGGACTGCATTCCAAATAGTTGTATCATCAACATTTATGAAGAAGGAGATTGTATTCCCCCACATATAGATCACCATGATTTTGTCAGACATTTCTGCACGGTCTCGTTCACGAGTAAAAGAAACAATTTGTTCGAGAAAGAAATCGAAATTGTCGGACCTGGTGAGTTTAGAGGATCATTTGAAATTCAGCTGCTGGTTGGTTTGGTACTAATTTTAAAGGGAAACAGAGCCAATCTAGCAAAGCACTGCATTCTTGGAGTGCCATGATGTAGAGTTTCAATTACACTCAGAAGGATGGATGACAACAAAATGCCGTATGGATTCCGAGCTGATCCAAAATTGGAGAAGCTATAGTCATACGAGCTATGAGATGGTTTTACCTTCAAGTACACAGAGGACCGACAGACAAATTTTTTTCACCTTTTATACTGCATCAAAGCAGCATATATGATATGTACTCAACATATGATGCTTCAGATGTATTCATCATGATTGTATCTTTTGATGCTTTCAATGTTTATTCAGTCTATAACACCTGTTTGAAGCAAATTAATTAAACTTCTTTCTAATTTCAGCATATTTGTCAAATTACCCTTTCGTACGATTGATTAAAAACCCCGAAACCATACGTTGATTCTGAATTATAATGAAAAAAGAACAAAAAAATAAAAAAAAATTGATGATAACAAAATTTAAATAAAATATCCTTTTGAAAAATCAAACAACAAAAATTAAGATTTAAAATTATACTTTGATAATTAAATTTTATAAAAACAACAAGAAAAGAAAAAGATAAGTTTCGTTGAGTTTGTTTCTCTCAAGTTTGAGGTTTCTTACTCTTTGATTAAGCAGCACAACTTTCTTGGTCTACACCAATCTCCTCACATCCCCATGGAGTTTCATACTCAGCAGAAAGTCTCACATATTTTCCTCACCAATGTCAATCTTCACATGTCACAAATCTATGAGCTTAACACCTGAAATTCTCTACACAATTTTCATGTTTTTCTTGGAGTCACTACCTAAATTCTGATTCCCTTCTTTCGAAGTTGGTAACTAAATTCTGATTCTCTTTCTCGGATTGATACCTAAATTTCAGTTCCAATCTCTGGGCCAGTACCTAAATTATGATTCCTTTCTTTCAAGGTCAGTACCTAAATTCCAATTTTCATTCTTAGATTTATACCTAAACTTTAATTCCCATCTCGGGGTTAGTACCTAAATTCTGATTCCCTTCTCTTGAAGTCAGTACCTAAATTTTGGCTCTCTTTCTAGGATTGATACCTAAAATTCAATTCCCATCTCGGGGTCAGTACCTAAATTATGATTCTCTCCTTTAGAGGTCAGTACCTAAATTTTGATTATCTTCCTCGGATTGATACCAAAATTTTAATTCCCATCACAAGGTCAGTACCTAAATTATGATTCCCTTCTTTTGAGGTTGGTACCTAAATTTTGACTCTCTTTCTGGGAGTGATACCTAAATTTCAATACCCATGTCGATGTCAGTACTTAAATTCTGATTCTCCTCTTTTGATGTCGGTACCAAAATTCTGATTCTCTTTCTGGGATTAATGCCTAAATTTCAATCCCCATCTTAGGCTCAATACCAAAATTCTGATTCCATTCTTTCAAAGTAGGTACCTAAATTTTGATTCTCTTTATGAGATTGATACCTAAATTTCACTTCCCATCTCGAGGTCAGTACCTAAATTTTGATTCTCTTTATGGGATTGATACCTAAATTTCACTTCCCATCTCGAGGTCAGTACCTAAATTCTAATTCCCTTCTTTTAAGTTCGATAACTAAATTCTTACTCTCTTTCTGAATTGATACCTAAATTTCAATTCCCATCTCGGGATCAGTACGTAAATTCTGATTCCCTCCTTTTTAGGTCGGTAACTAAATTCAAATTCTCTTCCTGGGATTGATACCTAAATTTCAATTCCCATCTCGGGATCAGTACCTAAATTCTGATTCCCTTATTTCGAGGTCAGTACCTAAGTTCCAATTTTGAGGTCGGTACCTAAATTCTGATTCTCTTTTTGGGATTGATACCTAAATTTCAATTCCCAACTCGGGGGTCAATTCCCAACTCGGGGTCATTACCTAAATTCTGATTCCCTCCTTTCGAGGTTGGTATCTAAATTTCAACTCTCTTTCTGGGATTGATACCTAAATTTCAATTCCCATCTTGGGGTTAGTACCTAAATTCTGATCTAAATTTTGATTCCCTCCTTTTTAGGTCGGTACTTAAATTTTGATTCTCTTTCAGGGATTGATACCTAAATTTCATTTCCCATCTCCGCCTTCGAGGTAGGCTTAGACATCTTATTCCCATATCCACCTTTGGCGTAGGCTTAGACATCTTATTCCCATTTCCACTTTCGTAGTCAGTACCTAAATTCTGATTCCCATTTCCACTTTCATGGTCAGTACCTAAATTATGATTCTCACTTCCACCTTCGGGAATGCTTTTACATCCTATTCCCATCCTTACTTTCGTGGTAGGGTTAGACGTCTTATTCCCATCCTTACTTTCGAGATAGGCTGTGAGGCCCTATTCTCTTTTCTACCCATGTGTTTTCCACTCAATCTAGTTTCCATGAGCATAATTTCATCTCCTTGAAATTTTAAATCAAAATACAAACTTTCTTTGATATATTCAATTCCATTCAAGTCTTTGCAGGGACTGCCAGTTTGACTGATAATTGTCCCCAAAATCTACATTTTTTTCCCAATAAGTATCTGTTACTCCCCAGCAAAAACAACTGTTACTCAATTCTACACTTCGTTCTAGCTCTATTGACGTAGAAGTCAGTGTTGTTTTTGTTGATCTCATCATTCAACGCTGATACGTGCGGTGTGCTTGTCAGGCACACCACAACTATTGAGGGTCCATTTGTTGACCCACTTTTGGATGAGGTCTAGTTTCTTCTTCAGTAGCCGAGGGTCTAGCCATAGGACTTTCCTGTTGACTTTTCTTAGATGACTAGAAAAGGGACCCTCACCATTAGAAATTCTAAAGTCTTCTTTTCTCAACTTGAAGTTCCATCATATTGGTCATAACCTCTAGCACTTAGTAGGTGAGGTCAATAAGGGGGAGCTCAAGGGATATCCCCATAGGACTGCTTGGCCTTAGGGTTGACCCTAGGTGGTTGTCTAGAGCTAGTTCACTCACTTACACATACTCTCACTCACATCTCATTCACAAACCTAAACCTAAATTTGTTGACTTTGATCCCTTGATCTTTTGAGAGACTCATGTAGATGGTCCCCTAGACTCACTAGCCCTAGGCTAATGTCTAGCCAAGACCAGTATATAGAGGACCTAATTGGAGATTCCATTTTTCGATGGCTCAAATAGGGTGGTTGACACCTCACTTTTCACAAAATACCAAACTTAGTTTTTTGCCCCAAATCTTCCAAATTTACCAAAACACCCACAAATCTCAAATTTGACCAAAATTTCCCTCCAAATTACTCAAATTTATCCAAAAATCCTTTCAAACCATTTGAAACAACCCAAATTACTTAAAATTTCCCAAAAATGCCAAAATTACCAAAATACCCCCAAAATTGCAAAAATTACAAAAATACCCTTAGTGGTGCAATTTTCCCAAAACCCTCAAAATCATTTCAAATTCCCCAAAACCAATTTGGACCTTTCATTTGAACCTAATTTGATCAATTTGACCAACTTTGACCAAATGGCCTAAATTGTTCTTAATCGCCCAGTTTTTCCAAATTCACCCTAAATGTCCATTAATTTGACCCCAATTCCCCCAAATTTCAATTCTAAAGTCAAATTCATTATGTGAAAACTCAATTCAAACAAAATTGAAGTCCAATTGACCCACGTTTGAGTCCAATTTCAACCCTAATCAAGAAGCCCCAATTTGGCCTAAATCTAAAATCCCACTTAATTGAACTACCAAATCCTTCAAATTGCCCCAATTATGCTTCAAAAACTCTTTGAAACATCTCTACACATCAAATTGAACCCTCAACTAGCCTTGGTCAAGCTTCAATTTCACTCAATTTCAATCCAAATCCAAAATTCCCAAATTTGCCCCAATTTAGCTTGCCCCAATTTAGCATTTGCCCAAATTCCACAAAATTGAATGTCCTAACCCCAAAATTGGCAACCAATTAATGTTAAGAACTCTTTATAACATCCCTCTAGAACATTTTAAATTCTCATTTTGGACTTAATCCAACTCTAGCCAAAGCTAAACTTACCCAACACCCCCAAATTGACCAAATGTCCAAATTCCTTTAAATTGATCCACTAAATGAATTCAAAATCACTCCAAAGCTTTTTTAAACGCTTTGTGACAATAATGTTCCTCAGGTTGATCAATGAATTGCGCTCAATGTCATGGCTAGCCTAACCCAGACCCAACTTCAAGACAATTCAACCCAAATTGAACTTATGCACCAAAATTGACTAAGTCTTGCCTAAGTGACCAAATTAATGACATCACAAGCACCAAAGGGATCGTAATGACCCACTTAGCCACCTATCCCACCCTAGATGAAATATGGACCAATTGTTTTTTGATTTTTGGGATTTTACCCATTTTTGGCCAAAACCTAAAGTATCTTCTCCATCATGCCATACCATTTGTGTTTAACCATCATTAGCCACCCCATGACCTTCCTGAGCTAAGAAATGACTGAAACCTGGCCAGCCTCCACCTGAACCACTTGAAATAGTCTCTCTAAAGGAGCCCAAGTTGGCCAATACCAAAAATTGAACTCAACTGAGCTGGTTAAGCTTTATTGGTTGTTAGGACCTTTCTTCCCTCCACCTAGGCTGCACCCTGGCCACCTCAGCTTGGCTTTAGAGCCACCATAGCCTCCTCTATTTAAACTTCCCCCTCCACGGCCTCAGCACAATCCCACTATTTTCCCCCCTCTGTTTCCCACTGTGAGAGCTCAATTTTGAGTTCAAAATTTTAGCTCAAACCAAGAAATATTTCCCCACACCTCCAAAATCCACAAAAATTCAATTAAATAAGCTCACACCATCACCAAAGTAGGGTAGTTGATTCCCTACAAAAGCCCCATCCTAAATAGCCTCTAGCCTAGTTCTTGACCAACACCTGAAATCCACTTTAATCAAAATCTTATATAGAAAATTCACTATTCCCTAGAACATATGGAGGGTCATTGGAAAAGCTGCCACAACCATCTGATTGAGGCCTTCCCTCTAAGATAAAGGTATTCTACCTCAACCCTACAATGATCTTAAATCAATTCTCCATACGTATTTACTGCATTTCATACCGTATAAGCCATATAAATATGCTCGTCTTGCATAGATGAAGGTTTATGAAAAAACCCCTTGTGATTTAGTTGAGCCTAGAGAAGATCTTAAGGTTTTAGTGTGGATGGTTCTTGATTTAGCTTATTTGGGAATGATGAACAGGGGTCGTCCGATCGCATGTTTGTTCAATGGAAAGTCGTGATGGAGCCGGATGAAGAGATGATATGTGAACGGTAGGCTGATGATGCACAAAAAATATATGCATTTTTAGCTCATTTTTGGTGATATTGTGCTTTAAAGGAAGGTATTTTTCATATTTTATTGCAGGTTATTGATTTTTAGCACTTAGAGAAAAAAAGAAGCAAAAAAGATGAAATTCGGAGTCAAAATGGAATTTTGGAAAAAGTACTCCGCACCGATGGTGCCAACAAGGATGCCAACTGTGCCAGTATTAACCAGGAGTCCACAATAGCATCAGCGCCAATGGCACCAGACTGACCACCGATGGTGCCATTTGAGAGAAAGCACGGAATTAATTAAAGGGCCACTCGCACCGATGATGCCAGAATCGGCGCCGACGGCGCCAATGTCGGTGTGAGCACTGTTTATAAAAGATTCGATGAATTTGGATGCTTTTTAAGCATTTTTGGATGCACCTCCTAAAAAACCAACATTAGGCTCTATTTAGAGCAAAAATTGATCAAAATAGCCCTCCTTGTGTCCATTAGTCCTTTAGTTACTTAGAGTTTTGAGTTAGTTCTTGGAGTTTTTTGGTGAGTTTAAGTGTAAATTTTTTTCTAAGAATTGTTGGAGAGGGAGAGAAGTGAGAGATTTCTTCTTCCTTACATCTTTTAAGAGAGAATTAAGAGTCTTGTAAAGAGAGAAAGAGACCAAGAGAGGCTACAAGAGATTTGCTTTGAGAAAGAGTTACAGATAAATGTTGTTTGTTTATTATTGTTGTTTGAACTTTCTTTTACATATGAAATTTATGTTTTTTTGTATATTTCTCATAAAGTCTGAGTAGTTTTATTTATCTTTCTCCCTACTCTGAGATATGGTCAAATGAAGAGATTTGGATGTGCCAATTTTAAAATTTAAAATAAATTGTGATGGTTTTTCCACTCCGTTCTTAATTTACTTTTTGATCTCGCCATTTGAAATGCTAAAATCTGTTTTGAAACATACAATCTGGGAAATTGAATATGAGTTCTACAACAGAGTGAGAATCCCATTTAATTCCATGGAGGAGTTTTTCCTTCACGTAATTAAGTGCAAATACTTAGGGCTATGTACATTGTTGTACGAAGGATTAGAGATTTTAGGGTGACAGACTAAAATCCCTAATTTGGTCTTAGTGTTTAAAAACTAAAGCGAGCGTTAGCCTTAAGGGGAAGGAAAATGAGAGTTCTAGAGTTAGAGCCAGTATCCTCCTAGCCTAACCACGAATTTAGGGACTAAAACTGAGATTAGCCAACAATTCTCTATAACACTGCATAAGGGTAGAGTATTAAAATTATTCCTATTTGGTACAATACAAATTTAAACCATTTATCTCACCTCATTTAAAAGAAAACTTGCTGTAGTGGGAAAGATGCTTTTTCATATTAGATAACTTCATCACAATAACATAGTTTGGTAGTTACAGTTTAACTTTACATTGCAGTTTTATTAGTAGCTAATAACTTAATTCTGATAGTGTTGACTTCACTTTTGGTTGAGGTTCAGTTTTTTCTCTTTAGTAGTGTAAGGTCTATCCATAGGACTTTCCTATTGACTATTCTTACAAAACTAGAAAAGGAACCCTCACCATTAGAAATTCAACACTGCTTTTTACTCAACTTGAAGTTCCACATATTGGTCCTAATCTCTAGCACTTAGTATATGGGGTCACTATAGGGGAACTCAGGATGAGACACGCTTAGGACTGTTGGACCTTAGGGTTGACCCTGGGTGTTGGTCTAGGGCTTAAGGCACTCACTTCACTCACAATCACTCACGACCCTAAACCCAGAATTTCCTGACTTTGGTCCCTTGATACTTTTGGGAGACTCATGTAGGTGGTCCCCTAAACCCATTAGCCCTAGGCTAGGGTTTGGCTAAGATCACTACATGGAGGACCCAAAATGGGGTTTCCATTGGTGCATGGCTTATTGATGGTGGTTGGCACTCCAACTCTACCAAGATACCCAACCTATCATTTTTCCCCTAAATTTCCCCAAATTACCTAGATACCTTTAGGACCCCAAATTTGGCCAAAATTCCTAAATCTACCCAAAATACCCAAATTAGTTCAAAAAACCATTTCAAACACCAAATCTAGGCCCAATTGGTCCATGATTTGAACCCAACTTTGAGCTAAACCAAAAAACCAAATTTTGGCACTATGTATTTTTATAATTAGATTTGATAAAGACAACAAGAAAAGAAAATGAATTTTCTTGAGTTTGTTTCTCTCGAGTTCGAGCTATCTTACTCTTTGTTTGTGTAGCACGACTATCCTCGTCTACACCAACTCCTCCACATTCCCACAGAGTCTTTCACTCCTCACAAATTTCATCAAGCATTCTCATCCTATTCCCATCCTTACTTTTGGGGTAGGCTTAGACGTCTTATTCCCATCCTTACTTTCGAGGTAGGTTGTGACGCCCTACTCTCTTTTCTACCCATGTGTTTTCCACTCAATCTAGTTTCCATGAGCATAATTTCATCTCCTTGAAATTTTAAATCAAAATACAAACTTTCTGTGATATATTCAATTCCAATCAAGTCTTTGCAGGGACTGCCAGTTTGACTGATGATTGTCCCCAAAATCTACATTCTTTTTCCCAATAAGTATCTATTACTCCCCAGCAAAAACAACTGTTACTCAATTCTACACTTTGTTCTAGCTCTATTGACTTAGAAGTCAGTATTGTTTTTGTTGATCTCGTCATTCAACGCTGATACGTGCGGTGTGCTTGTCCGACACACCACAACTATTGGGGGTCCATTTGTTGACCCACTTTTGGTTTAGGTCTAGTTTCCTCTTCAGTAGCCGAGCGTCTAGCCATAGGTCTTTGTTGTTGACTTTTCTTAGATGACTAGAAAAGGGACCCTCACCATTAGAAATTCTAAAGTCTTCTTTTCTCAACTTGAAGTTCCACCATATTGGTCCTAACCTCTAGCACTTAGTAGGTGAGGTCAATAAAGGGGAGCTCAAGGGGCATCCCCATAGGACTGCTTGGCCTTAGCATTGACCCTACTAGTTCATCTGGAGCTAGTTCACTCACTTACACATACTCTCACTCACGTCTCATTCACAAACCTAAACCTAAACTTGTTGACTTTGATCCCTTGATCTTTTGGGGGACTCATGTAGATGGTCCCCTAGGCTCACTAGCCCTAGACTAAGGTCTAGCCAAGACCAGTATATAAAGGACCTAATGGGAGATTCCATTTTTCCATGGCTCAAATAGGGTGGTTGGCACCTCACTTTTAACAAAATACCAAACTTAGCTCTTTGCCCCAACGCTTCCAAATTTACCAAAACACCAACAAATCCCAAATTTGACCAAAATTTCCAAAACTATCCAAATTAGTCAAATTTATCCAAAAATCATTTCAAACCATTTGAAACAACCCAAATTACTCAAAATTTTCCAAAAATGCCAAAATTACCAAAATACCCCCAAAATTACAAAAAATACAAAAATACTCTTAGTGGTGCAATTTTCCTAAAACCCTCAAAATAATTTCAAATTCCCAAAAACCAATTTGGACCTAATTTGATCAATTTGACCAATTTTGACCAAATGGCCCAAATTGTTCTTAAAGGCCCAATTTCCCCAAATTCATCCTAAATGTCCATGAATTTGACCCCAATTCCCCCAAATTTCAATTCTAAATTCAAATTTATTATGTGAAAACTCAATTCAAATAAAATCCAAGTCCAATTGACCCACGTTTCAGTCCAATTTCATCCCAAATCCAGAAGCCCCAATTTGGCCTAAATCTAAAATCCCACTTAATTGAACTACCAAATCCTTCAAATTGCCCCAATTATGCTTCAAAAAATCTTTGAAACATCTCTACACATCAAATTGAACCCTCAACTAGCCTTGGTCAAGCTTCAATTTCAATCCAAATCCAAAATTCCCAAATTTGCCCCAATTTAGCATGTGCCCAAATTCCACAAAATTGAATGGCCTAACCCCAAAATTGGCAACCAATTAATTTTAAGAACTCTTTATAATATCCCTCCAGACCATTTTAAATTCTTATTATGGACTTAATCTAACTCTAGCCCAAGCTAAACCTACCCAACATTCCCAAATTGACCAAATGTCCAAATTCCTTTAAATTAACCCACCAAATGAATTCAAAATCACACCATATCTTTTCTAAATGCTTTGTGACAATAATGTACCTTAAGTTGATCAAAAAATTGCCCTCAATTTCATAGATAGCCTAACCCAAACCCAACTTCAAGACAATTTAACCCAAATTGAACTTACGCACCAAAATTGACTAAGTCTTGCCTAAGTGACCAAATTAATGACATCACAAGCACCAAAGGGATCGTAATGACCCACTTAGCCCACCCAAGATGAAATATGGACCAATTATTCTTTGATTTTTGGGATTTTACACATTTTTGGCCTAAACTTGAAGTATCTTCTCCATCATTCCATACCATTTGTGTTTAATCATCATTAGCCACCCCATGACCTTTCTGAGCCAAGAAATGACAGAAACCTGGCCAGCCACCACCTCAACCACTCAAAACAGTCTCTCTAAAGGAGCCCAAGTTGGCCAATACCAAAAATTGAACTCAACTGAGTTGGTTAAGCTTTATTGGTTGTTAGGACCTTTCTTCCCTCCACCTAGGCTGCACCCTGGCCACCCCAGCTTGGCTTTAGAGCCACCATAGCCTCCTCTATTTAAACTTCCCCCTCCACGACCATGAGAGAGAGTTAGAAAAATGCTTAGGGAAACTTTGTCCAATTGCTTTTAGAGTCTCTCCAAGAACACCTCAGCTCAATCCCATTATTTCCCCCCCTCTGGTTCCCACTGTGAGAGCTCAATTTTGAGTTCAAAATTTTAGCTCAAACCAAGAAATATTTCCCCACACCTCCACAGTCCAAAAAAATTTAATTAACTAAGCTCACACCATCACCAAAGTGAGGGTAGCTGATTCCTTACAAAAGCCCCATCCTAAATAGCCTTTAGCCTAGTTCTTGACCAACACCTGAAATCCACTTTAATCAAAACCTTATATAAACAATTCACCATGCCCTAGAACATATGGAGGTTCATTGGATCCAATCAAAGCTTCCACAACCATCTGATTGACGCTTTCCCTCTAAGATAAAGGTATTGTACATCAACCCTACAACGATCTTAAATCGATTCTCCATACGTATTTACTGTATTTCATACCGTATAAGCCATATAAATATGCTCGTCTTGCATAGATGAAGGTTTATGAAAAAACCCTTGCGATTTAGTTGAGCCTAGAGAAGATCTTAAGGTTTTAGTGTTCAAGGTTCTCGATTTAGCTCATTTGGGAATGATGAACAGGGGTCGTCCGATCGCATGTTTATTCAATGGACAGTCGTGATGTAGCCGGATTAAGAGATGATATGTGAGCCGTAGGCTGATGATCCACCAAAAATATATGCATTTTTAGCTCATTTTTGGTTATGTTGTGCTTTAAAGAAAGATATTTTTCATGTTTTATTGCAGGTTATTGATTTTTAGCACTTAGAGTAAAAAGGAAGCAAAAAGATGAAATTTGGAGTCAAAATGGAATTTTGGAAAAAGTACTCAGCACCGATGGTGCCAACAAGGATGCCAACGGTGCCAATATTAACCAGGAGTCCACAATAGCATCAGCACCGATGGCACCAGACTGAGCACCGACGGTGCCATTTGACAGAAAGCACGAAAGTAATTAAAGATCCACTGGCACCGATGACGCCAGAATGGGCGCCGACGACGCCAATGTCGGTGTAAACACTGTTTTTGGAAGATTCAATGAATTTGGATGCTTTTTAAGAGTTTTTGGATGCACCTCTTGAAAAACCAACATTAGGCTCTATTTAGAGTGAAAATTGATCAAAATAGCCCTCCTTGTGTCCATTAGTCCTTTAGTTCCTTAGAGTTTTGAGTTAGTTCTTGGAGTTTTTTTGTGAGTTTAAGTGTAAATTCTTTTCTAAGAATTGTTGGAGAGGGAGAGAAGTGAGAGATTTCTTCTTCCTTACATATTTTAAGAGAGAATTAAGAGTCTTGTAAAGAGAGGTAAAGAGAGAAAGGAAAGAGTCCAAGAGAGGCTACAATGGATTTGCTTTGAGAAGGAGTTACAGATAAGTGTTGTTTGTTTATTATTGTTGTATGAACTTTCTTTTATAGATTAAATTTATGTTTTTTTGTATATTTCCCTTAAAGTCTGAGTAGTTTTCTTTATCTTTCTCCCTACTCTGAGATATGGTCAAATGAAGAGATTTGGATGTGCTAATTTTAAAATATAAAATAAATTGTTGTGGTTTTTCCACTCCATTCTTAATTTACTTCTTGATCTCGCCAATTGAAATGTTAAAATCTGTTCTGAAATATACAATCTGGGAAATGGAATATGAGTTCTACAACAGGGTGAGAATTCCATTTAATTCCATGGAGGAGTGTTTCCTTCATGGAATTAAGTGCAAATATTTAGGGAAATGTACATTTTTGGACGAAGGATTGGAGATTTTAGGGTGACAGACTAAAATCCCTAATTTGGTCTTAGTGTTTAAAAACTAAAGCGAGCGTTAGCCTTAAGGGGAAGGAAAATGAGAGTTCTAGAGTGAGAGCCAGTATCCTCCCAGCCTAACCACGAATTTAGGGACTAAAACTGAGATTAGCCAACAATTCTCTATAACACTGCATAAGGGTAGAGTATTAAAATTATTCCTATTTGGTACAATACAAATTTAAACCATTTATTTCACCTCATTTAGATGAAAACTTGTTGTAGTGGGAAAGATGTTTTTTCATATTAGATAACTTCATCAGAATAACATAGTTTGGTAGTTACAGTTTTACTTTACATTGCAGTTTTATTAGTAGCTAATAACTTAATTCTGATAGTGTTGACTTCACTTTTGGTTGAGGTTCAGTTTTTTCTCTTTAGTAGTGTAAGGTCTATCCATAGGACTTTGTCTATCCATAGGACCTTCCTATTGACTATTCAGACAAAACTAGAAAAGGAACCCTCACCATTAGATATTCAACACTCCTTTTTACTCAACTTGAAGTTCCACATATTGGTCCTAATCTCTAGCACTTAGTAGATGGGGTCACTATAGGGGAACTCAAGATGAGACACGCTTAGGACTGCTGGAGCTTAGGCTTGACCCTGGGTGTTGGTCTAGGGCTTAAGGCACTCACTTCACTCACAATCACTCACGACCCTAAACCCAGAATTTCCTGACTTTGGTCCCTTGATACTTTTGGGAGACTCATGTAGGTGGTCCCCTAAACCCATTAGCCCTAGGCTAGGGTTTGGCTAAGATCACTACATGGAGGACCCAAAATGGGGTTTCCATTGGTGCATGGCTTATTGATGGTGGTTGGCACTCCAACTCTACCAAGATACCCAACCTATCATTTTTCCCCTAAATTTCCCCAAATTACCTAGATACCTTTAGGACCCCAAATTTGGCCAAAATTCCTAAATCTACCCAAAATACCCAAATTAGTTCAAAAAACCATTTCAAACACCTTGAAAACACCCAAACTACCCAAAATCACCAAAATTGGCCAAATTACCAAAATGCCCCCTCCTTAGCCCAAAATTCCAAAAATTCCAAAAAAATCCCAAATATTCCCAATTTCATTTTTCTCAACTATCACATGACCCAATTTGGTCAATTTGACCACTTTTGACCAAAACCCCCAAATTGCTCTTTAAAGGCCCATTTTTTCCCAAACCTACCTCAAATGTTTATCCAATTGGTCTCAATTGCCCCCAATTTCAATTCTAAACTTAAATTAACCCTTGATATGACCAATCTGGACTAAATCCAGGCCCAATTGGTCCATGATTTGAACCCAACTTTGAGCTATACCAAAAATTGGAATTTTGCCCATATGACTTGGTTCCACCAAATTGAACCCATGGCTTACTCCATTTGCCAAAATTTGTGTTGAAAAATTTTCATAACATTCCTACACATCAAATTTGACCTTCAATTGGCCTTGGTGTAGCCCCAATTTCATTTAATTTTAACTTAAGTCCAAACATCCCTAATTTTGCATTCTCATCCTATTCCCATCTTTACTTTTGGGGTAGGCTTAGACGTCTTATTCCCATCCTTACTTTTGAGATAGGCTGTGACACCCTACTCTCTTTTCTACCCATGTGTTTTCCACTCAATCTAGTTTCCATGAGCATAATTTCATCTCCTTGAAATTTTAAATCAAAATACAAACTTTCTGTGATATATTCAATTCCAATCAAGTCTTTGCAGGGACTGCCAGTTTGACTGATGATTGTCCCCGAATTCTACATGCTTTTTCCCAATAAGTATCAATTACTCCCCAGCAAAAACAATTGCTACTCAATTCTACACTTCGTTCTAGGTCTGTTGACTTAGAAGTCAGTATTGTCTTTGTTGATCTCGTCATTCAACGCCGATACGTGCGGTGTGCTTGTCCGGCACACCACAACTATTGGGGGTCCATTTGTTGACCCACTTTTGGTTTAGGTCTAGTTTCCTCTTTAGTAGCCAAGTGTCTAGCCATAAGACTTTCTTGTTGACTTTTCTTAGATGACTATAAAAGGGACCCTCATCATTAGAAATTCTAAAGTCTTCTTTTCTCAACTTGAAGTTCCACCATATTGGTCGTAATCTATAGCACTTAGTAGGTGAGGTCAATTAGGGGGAGATCAAGGGGCATCCCCATAGGACTGCTTGGCCTTAGGGTTGACCCTAGTCGTTGGTCTGGAGCTAGTTCACTCACTTACACATACTCTCACTCACATCTCATTCACAAACTTAAACCTAAACTTGTTGACTTTGATCCCTTGATCTTTTAGGAAACTCATGTAGATGGTCACCTAGACTCACTAGCCCTAGGCTAAGGTCTAGCCAAGACCAGTATATAGAGGACCTAATTGAAGATTCCATTTTTCCATGGCTCAAATAGGGTGGTTGGCACCTCACTTTTAACAAAATACCAAACTTAGTTTTTTGCCCCAAATCTTCCAAATTTACCAAAACACCCACAAATCCCAAATTTGACCGAAATTTCCAAAATTATCCAAATTACTCAAATTTATCCAAAAATCATTTCAAACAATTTGAAACAACCCAAATTACTCAAAATTTCCCAAAAATGCCAAAATTACCAAAATACCCCCAAAATTGCAAAAATTACAAAAATACCCTTAGTGGTGCAATTTTCCCAAAACTCTCAAAATCATTTCAAATTCCCAAAAACCAATTTAGACCTAATTTGATCAATTTGACCAACTTTGACCAAATGCTCACTAGCCCTAGACTAAGGTCTAGCCAAGACCAGTATATAAAGGACCTAATGGGAGATTCCATTTTTCCATGGCTCAAATAGGGTGGTTGGCACCTCACTTTTAACAAAATACCAAACTTAGCTCTTTGCCCCAACGCTTCCAAATTTACCAAAACACCAACAAATCCCAAATTTGACCAAAATTTCCAAAACTATCCAAATTAGTCAAATTTATCCAAAAATCATTTCAAACCATTTGAAACAACCCAAATTACTCAAAATTTTCCAAAAATGCCAAAATTACCAAAATACCCCCAAAATTACAAAAAATACAAAAATACTCTTAGTGGTGCAATTTTCCTAAAACCCTCAAAATAATTTCAAATTCCCAAAAACCAATTTGGACCTAATTTGATCAATTTGACCAATTTTGACCAAATGGCCCAAATTGTTCTTAAAGGCCCAATTTCCCCAAATTCATCCTAAATGTCCATGAATTTGACCCCAATTCCCCCAAATTTCAATTCTAAATTCAAATTTATTATGTCATTATGTGAAAACTTAATTCAAATAAAATCCAAGTCCAATTGACCCACGTTTCAGTCCAATTTCATCCCAAATCCAGAAGCCCCAATTTGGCCTAAATCTAAAATCCCACTTAATTGAACTACCAAATCCTTCAAATTGCCCCAATTATGCTTCAAAAACTCTTTGAAACATCTCTACACATCAAATTGAACCCTCAACTAGCCTTGGTCAAGCTTCAATTTCACTCAATTTCAATCCAAATCCAAAATTCCCAAATTTGCCCCAATTTAGCATGTGCCCAAATTCCACAAAATTGAATGGCCTAACCCCAAAATTGGCAATCAATTAATGTTAAAAACTCTTTATAACATCTCTTTAGACCATTTTAAATTCTTAATTTGGACTTAATCCAACTCTAGCCCAAGCTAAACCTACCCAACATCCCCAAATTGACCAAATGTCCAAATTCCTTTAAATTGACCCACCAAATGAATTCAAAATCACTCCAAATCTTTTCTAAACACTTTGTGACAATAATGTACCTTAATTTGATCAATAAATTGCCCTCAATGTCATAGATAGCCTAACCCAAACCCAACTTCAAGACAATTCAACCCAAATTGAACTTATGCACCAAAATTGACTAAGTTTTGCCTAAGTGACCAAATTAATGACATAACAAGCACAAAATGGATCATAATGAACCACCTTGCCCACCCTATATGAAATATGGACCAATTATTTTTTGATTTTTGGGATTTTACCCATTTTTGGCCTAAACTTGAAGTATCTTCTCCATCATTCCATACCATTTGTGTTTAATCATCATTAGCCACCCCATGACCTTCCTGAGCCAAGAAATGACTGAAACCTGGCGAGCCACCACCTCAACCACTCAAAAAAGTCTCTCTAAGGGAGCCCAAGTTGGCCAATACCAAAAATTGAACTCAATTGAGCTGGTTAACTGAGTTGGTTAAGCTTTATTGGTTGTTAGGACCTTTCTTCCCTCCACCTAGGCTGCACCCTGGCCACCTCAGCTTGGCTTTAGAGCCACCATAGCCTCCTCTATTTAAACTTCCCCCTTCACGACCATGAGAGAGAGTTATTAAAATCCTTAGGGAAACTATGTCCAATTGCTTCTAGAGACTCTTGTTGGGATCAATTTTTGATGTCACGAGTGTAGGGTGTCCACCTGCATGACTCAGGATAGTTTACGGTTTGTCCGTGTTGTCCGTCCCCGCAGCATCCGATGGCTCGAGACACTTACCCGAGACCTTTTCGGCACGTGTTGTGCGGCATGTAGTCAGGTTCATTCTGCTAGGCTATGTCTTTCGCTTAGGTGAAGGCCAGTCGGCCTTTGGCATGTCAAACGAGTCTAATCGGGGTGAAAAATATTATGTGTCGCGTCGCGCGCAATTTTGGCTTGAATTGACCCGATCATCAGTGAGGTTGTCCAGATGACCCCGGACGACGAAACGGACTGCGCGATCACGTCCGGAACGTCGATTTTAGTTAGAAAGGACGTTCAGTCAGCTGCAACTTTGTGGGTGAGCATAGAGTGAATTATTGTTTTTTTAGCCCGATCACTGGAAATGTGGTCCGAGCGGCCTCAAATGACCTCGGACAACAAAACATACCACATGAGTGTGTCCGAAACATCAAATTCAGCTACGAAGGATGTCCACTTCGCTACAGCTTCGCGGGCGGGGTAAAAATGTGCAAATTATCATTTTGGACACAATCGTCAAAAAGGTGGCCCAAACGACCCTAAATGACGAAACGGACTGCGCCAATGCGTCCGGAACATCGATTTTATCCAAGAAGGACACCCACTTCGCTGCAAGGACGTGTACAAGTGGAGAATATCCTACCGATAGTTATATATTAATAATTACTATAATATAAAGTAATATATTATATATATATATATATATATATATAAGCAAAAAAAAAACGGATCTTCTCCCTCCCAGCCCTATCTCACGAACCAGCCGCCAGAGTCAGCGAGAGCTGCTTTGTCGCCCAGCTCGCCGCCGTCCCAACTTCTCGGCGACTAGACGCATTGCCGGAACACCTCGACGTCGCCGGACATCGAGCGACGTCGTTGTTAGAGGAGGAGCGAGGGTCTTCCGCCTTGCGGGAAAAGCCTCCTCCGGCACTTCCTTCCGTCGACATCTTCGTGGGTTCCCCTCTTTCGCCGGCGTCGTTCGACCCTCCTTTTTGAAGGTACATTTTCGGTGCTTTTTTATATATGCTTTGATCATTTATTCTAGGTACTTTGCATACCTCTTGCCCTCACGGCCTTTTATGTCTTTTTATTGTCATGTGCATGTTTTACGAGGCACATAGGAGCATGGATCGGACACCGGCGAGCTTGGAGCGAGCGAAGAAACGCGTCTGCAACTGTCACGGTGGTGAGACTTTCTACCTCCTAGCCAGCCTTAGGAATAGTGGAGTCTAGGCGCGTGGGGTCGATTGCGTGCGCCGACGTGGGTCGGCGTGACGGCGAGCCTGAGTGATAGATCGTTGGATTTCCTAGAGCGAGCCTTTAGGTTAGGACTTCCTGTGCGTGACCAAA
>NW_018229176.1:0-1085 GCF_001263595.1 Phalaenopsis equestris
GAATGTGAGAGAGAAGGGAGAGAGCAAGAGTGAGAGAGTGAGGAGAGAGCAAGAGTGAGAGAGTGAGAAAAGCAGGATATCTACTAAGTGTGTGAAAGATATGAGGGAAGAGAGTGGGTAAGAGTTAGAAAAAATGAGGGAGTGGGAGAGAGAAAGTGAAAGATGAGAGAGTGAGAGATATAAAGGGAGAGCATGTGGGAGAGCAGGAAAGGGAAAGCTAAAAAAAGATAAATAGTAGATTAAGAGAGAGAAGAGGAGAGAAGAAAAAGTGAGAGATGCATAGTTAGAGAGAGAAGATAAAAGGCGTAAGAGAGAGAGGGTGAGAGTTGGAGAGTTTCGAAGGACAATAAAGAGGGTGAGAGTTGGTGAGAGAAAAGTGAGAGAGAGCGTGAAAAATTCAATGAGGAAGCAAGGAGAGAAAGTGCTAAGAGAGACAGAGAGATGAAGCGAGAGGAGAGAGAATCATGAAGAGAGGGAGAGTGAGTCAGGGTGAGAGAGTAAATGGGAATGAGCTAGAAGAGAAGTGTGAGGTGATAGAGTGAGGGGGAAATTGAAAAAATATAGCAGGAGTCAAGAAGAGAGGGAGAGATAGAAGACAGAAGAGAAAGAGAGGGAGAGGAGTGATGTGAGTGAGAGAGACTGATGGCAAGAGTGAGAAGAGATGGTGAAGAGATAGAGAGAAAGAGAAGAGAAGAGAAGAGAGAGGAGCAGGATAAGAGAGAGGAGCAGGATAAGAGAGAGGAGCAGGATAAGAGAGAGGAGCAGGATAAGAGAGAGGAGCAGGATAAGAGAGAGGAGAGAGAGAGCAAGCAAAGAGAGCAATCTCTCCTTCTCTATCATGAGTGAGAGCAAGAGAGAGGAAAGGTAAGAGGTAGAGAGTGCGAGAGAGGTGAACAAGAGAGATAAAGAGCGATAGAGAATAAGAGAGTTGAAGAGAGAATGGAAGGATTGGGATAGAGAGACTCTCCATATCTTTCTCCACTTTATAACTCTGTCACATTCTTTTTTCCACTCTATCTACCTCTAACCCTCCCTCCTCCCTCTCTTATGCTCTATACTTACACTCTTTTTCTCGTGATCTCCCT
>NW_018229176.1:3103-3449 GCF_001263595.1 Phalaenopsis equestris
CTTCTCCCTCACTTTCTCTCTCTTTCTCTTCTCTCTTTCTCTTTCTTGCTCTTTTCTCTCTCCCTCCATTGCTCTCACTTTCCCAACTCTCTCTCACTCTCAATAGAAGTGTGAGAGAGTTGAAGGTATATGGCCTCTCTTTCCCCCTCTCTAACTCCCCCTCTCTTATTCACTCTCACTTTCTCTTTCTTTTTCAATCTCTCTATTACTCTCTTTACCTCTCTATCTCTCTTTCTCTTACTTTCTCTCTTACCTCACTCTCCATATCTCTCTCGCTCTTTATTCTCATTCTCTCTCTTCTCTTTCTTTCACTCTTCTCTTTATTGCTCTCTCTTTCTCCCTTTAT
>NW_018229176.1:4106-10115 GCF_001263595.1 Phalaenopsis equestris
TGAGAGAGATAAAGAAAGAGAGGGAAAGTGAGACAATGAGGAAAGAGAGACAATGGTCCATTACTCTCTCTCTTTCTCTTCTCTCTTTCTCTTTCTTGCTCTTTTCTCTCTCCCTTTATTGCTCTCTTTCCCAACTCTCTCACTCTCAATATAAGTGTGAGAGACTTGAAGGTATATGGCCTCTCTTTCTCTCCCTCTCTAACTTCCCCCTCACTTGTTCACTCTCACTTTCTCTTTCTTGTTCAATCTCTCTATTACTCTCTTTACCTCACTATCTATTCCTCTCTCTCGTACTGTCTCTCTTACCTCACTCTCCACCTCTCTCCCACTCTTTATTCTCATTCTCTCTCTTCTCTTTCTTTCATTCTTCTCTTTATCACTCTCTCTTTCTCCCTTTATCTATCTCCCACTCTCTCTGTTGCTCTTGCTTGCCCACCTCTCTTCACTCTCTCTATCTCGACATGACACTTTCTCGGTCACATTCTACAACCCTAGCTTATTAAATTTTTCTCTCTCCCTATCTCAACATGTCTCTTTCTCAATCCAGCTAGACATAGTGTGAGTGTGTGGAGTGAGGGATTGGAAGATAGCTCCCTCTCTCTTTCTAAAACTATCAACCTATTCGCCATCTGCTCTCCCTCCTCTCTCTTATGCTTTTGCTGCCTCTCCCACCTTCCCTCACTCATTTCCTCTTTCTCCCTCTATCTTGTCTTAGAGATAAAGAGAGAGAAAGAAGTAAGAAAAAAAGTGGGGAGGTTGAAAAGGATATAGAGACACTGAGAACACGTGAGAGAGAGAGTGAGAGAGTGAGAGAGTGAGAGGGTGAGGGTGAGAGTTTTGAAGGGACGACAAGAGGTAGAGAGTGCGAGAGAGGTGAACAAGAGAGATAAAGAGCGATAGAGAATAAGAGAGAGTTGAAGAGAGAATGGACGGATTGAGATAGAGAGACTCTCCATCTCTTTCTCCACTTTATAGCTCTCTCACATTCTTGTTTCTCCTCTTTCTGCCTCTAACCCTCCCTCCTCCCTCTCTTACGCTCTATACTTACACTCTTTTTCTCATGATCTCCCTCTCTCACTCTTGAGGCTCTCCCTCATTGTCTGTATTATCTTATTCTCTTTCTATCTAGCCATCCCTTTAACTCAAGAGTTCCTTCCCACTTTCTCCTCGTCTATCTTTCTCTCTCTCTCGCGCTCAATCTCTTTGGAGAGAAATAATATAATGAGATATAAAGAGAGAGGAAGGGAGGGAGGGGAGGGAGAAGGGAGGGAGGAAGTGAGAGGTGAGGAAGAGAGAGAATGGGATAAAGCTAGAGAGTGAAAGAGAGAGTTTAAGATGATTAAATAGACTTGTTGATAGTTTGAATGAAAAGAGAGGGAGGGAGCAGAGTGAGAGCTCAAGAGATAAAGTGAGAGAGAAAGAGTGATAGAGAGAAAATGAGTGAGAGAGATTACATGGGAGATATGCTGATAGAGAGAGTGTCTCTCCAAATTTCACTCACTTTTCATTTCTCTCTCTTACTCAATTTGTCACTCTCTTTCCTACTCTATTTTTCACTCCTAGTCTATCTACCTCTCTCAATTTTCACTTCTCTCCATATCCCTATCTAACTCTCTCTCACTTCCTCTCTCCTTCTCTTGCTCTCTTCTCTCATCCTTCCATCTCTCCTAGCTCTTACCTATCCTCTCTCTCTTTCCCACCATCACCCTAACTGTCCCTCCCTCACCAAGCTTGTAGCTTTCTCTTATACCGCTAACCACTCTCATACCATCAATCTCTCTCTCTCTATCTCACTCCCTCTCAGCCTCTTTTTGTTCACTCAAATCTCTCTTGCTCTCTCTAACTCTGGAGAAAGTGAGATCTCTATCATCTCTCCATTCTCTCACTCTCTTCTCTAACTTTCTCTTTTTTCTCTATTTCTCTTTGTCTCTTATTTTCTCTTTCTCCCTCTATTACGCTTTCTCACGCTCTACTCTTCTCTCTCTTTCTCTCTATCTCACTACTCTTTCTATCTCTTCTGAGAGGAATGAGAAATAGGGTAAGAGAATGAGGAGGGTGGTTCAGAAAAAGAGAGAGATAGTACAAGGGGAATTGAGTAAGAGAGAGGGAGAGGGGGTGAGAAGGAGATAGAGAGGGAGGGGTAAGAGAGAGAAGAGAGGGAGGGGAAAGAGAGAAGAAGATAGAAAAAGAGAAAGGTACAGGTTAATAGTAGAAGAGAGAGAGAGAGGAAGTAACACTCACATGCTATCTTTGTCTCTCTCTCTCTCCCCTCTTCTCCATCCCTCTCTCATATCATGAAAAAGTGAGAGAGGAGTATTTAAGAGAAAAGGGATAGAGGGAAAGGAAAATTGAAGTGATGATGCGAGAGAAAGTCAAGGAGAGGAGGGATGGTTGGAGAGGGAGTGGAAGAGAAAAAGAGAGAATGAGGAGAAGAGAAAGAGAAAGAGAGAAGATGGAAAGGGAGGGAACTAGACTAACGTAGAGAGTGCAAGAGAGAGGTGAGAGGGGGTGTGAAGGAGTAAGAGAATAAAAGAGAGAGAAAACACGAGATATTACTCTCTTGCTCTCATTTTCTCTTATATAACCTCCTCTTTGTTCTCTCCCACCCTATTTTACTCTCTGCCTTTCTCTCTATCCCCTTCTCTTTCTCTCTAATTCTCTCTTTCTCACTCGTGCTATTTAAGGGAGAGATGGAGGATGAGAGAGAAGGGTGAGAGATTTTGAGAGCTTTATGGTATTGATCAGACATAATGAGTGAGGGAATAAGAGAAAAGTGGGAGGGGAGAGAGGAAAAGAGCGTGTGAGAGAGAGTGACAGAGAGATAAGGAAAATTGAGGTGAGCGAGTGGAAGGAAGGCTTGGAAAGAGGGAGGGATAGAGAGAGAAATAGATGGGGGAATAAGGGTTAAGATGAGGGGGGTTGGGGATAAGGATAGATACTAAGAAGAGAAACAAAAACAAGAAATAAATATGTAAGAGATATCGAGGTTGAGTGAGAAGAGAGATGGAATGAGAGAAACATGATGAAGAAAGTGTAAGAAGAGAGAGCCTGTAAGTATCTCTCACTCTTTTTCTCATTATCTCTCTTTAACTCTCTCTCCCTCTTTCTAAATAGAGCAAAGGGAGAAAGCAATGGAGGGGGAAAATGGGAGAGAATTAGAGAGAGTGAGAGGAACATAGTGAGAAAGATGGAGAGAAAAATGAAATGAAACAATGAGTGAGAGTGTGAGAGAGAGAGACAATGAGAGAGAGTGAAGTAAAGAGCAAGTGAGCTGATCTCAATCACTTTCTATTTATGTATTCCCTCTCTCTCTCTCTCTTGTCATCTCTTCCTCCCTCCTATCTGGTTGTCCCTCTCTCACTGTCTTTCCCTCTTTCTCTCTGGAGAGATAGATAGAGTGTGTGTGTGCGTGTGTGAGGGAGAGAGTGAGAGAAGAAATTGAGAGATTTTGAGAGCGAAGCAAAGATAAGAGAGAGAGAGAAAGCAAGGGAGAGGAGAGAGAGGTAATGATGAGAGACATTGAAGGCATAGAGAGAAAGCAAGAGATATTGTGGTAAGGAAATGATGAAGGGATAGATGGAGGGAGGGAGGGAGAAAGGGTTAGACAAATATATTCCTCCCTCCCTTTGGTTGCTCTCTCCTCTACATACATTCTTTTTGCTCTCTCTCCCTCTATCAGCTACTCTCTCTTTTTCTTCCTCTCATTGTTTCTCTCTTTATCTTTCTCTATTCCTTTCTATCACTCTCCATCTCTCTCATACTAACAACCTTGCTCTCTATTCCTTTTTCCCCTCCCTCTCTCTTCACTGTATCTTTATCACTCACTCTATCTATCCTATTTTTCCCCATTTCAACATCACAGATAATAGAGGTAGGAAGTGAGACAGAATGAGAGAGAGATAAAAGATAGTCAATGAAGTGAGGATTATAGAATAAGGAGAGGAAAAAAGGGAGGGAGGGTAAGAGAGAGTGGAGGGTAGAGAAGAGAGAGTAAAAAAGAGAGAAAAGGAGACAATGAGAGCGGGAAGGGAGGGAGAGGAGATGGGAGAAGGAGAGAGAGTGTGAGAGAGCTAGAAAGGTTGAGCAAGAATCAGATGGTGAGAGAGAGTGAGAGAGTTTGAATGAGTGAGAGACAGTAAGAGACCAAAAGAGAGGTAGGTTGATAAAGAAGATAACAAGTTTTTTAGAGACAAACTGACAGAGAGATAGAGAGAGAAAGAGGCAAAAGAGGGTAGAGAGATTGTGTGTGTGTATGAGACAGAGAAAGGAATTGAAATAGCGTGAGGGAGAGAAAGAGTGATAGAGAGAGGGAGAGTGTGAGAGAGACAAGAGAGAGGGAGTAAGGGATTGCAAGATAGAAATCTTTAGAGAGTGAGAGAAAGAACCTCCCTCTTTACTCTCTCTCATTCTTCTCACACTATCTCTACTTTTTCTTTTCTTTCTTGCTCTCACTCTGTCTCCTTCTCCCTCCCTCTCTACTCACTCTCTCTCAAGCTCCCTCCCCCACTCTTTTTTTGTCACTTAATCACCCTCTATCTCACTCTCCCTCAATCGCTTCCACTCTCTTTCTTGGTTCTCCGCTCTATCTCTTTATCTTTTTCCCTATCCCTCTCTTTCTTTCTCTCACATCCTCTCACTCTCTTCTTCACTCTCTCTTTTGCATCGCTCTCTAGCTCTCTTTTCTCTCACAATATCTCTCCTTCTTGCTTTCTGTCCCTCCCCCTTTTACTTTATTTCTCATTCTCTCTCTTTCTTTATCTTTTTCTCCCAATCCCTCACTATTGCTCTTCCTCTTGCTATTTTTATATTTGTTTCTCTCTCACTTTCTCTCCTTCATGTTCTATCTCATTTGTTCATTTTCTCTTACCTTCCCTCTCCCCTCCCTTTCTCTCTCTTTCTCTTCTCTCTCTCTGTCTTGCACTTTTCTCTCTCCCTCTATTCCTCTCACTTTCCCAACTCTTTCTCACTCTCAATAGAAGTGTGAGAGTTGAAGGTATATGGCCTCTCTTTCTCTCCCTCCCTACCTTCCCCCTCTCTTATTCACTCTCACTTTCTCTTTCTTGTTCAATCTCTCAATTACTCTCTTTACCTTTCTATCTATCCCCTCTCTCTTACTTTCTCTCTTACCTCACTCTCCACCTCTCTCCCGCTCTTTACTCTCGTTGTCTCTCTTCTCTTTCGGTCACTCTTCTTTTTATCACTCTCTCTTTCTCCCTTTATCTAGCTCCCACTCTCTCTGTTGCTCTTGCTTGCCCACCTCTCTTCACTCTCTCTATCTAAACATGTATCTTTCTAGGTCACATTCTACAACCCGCCCATATTAACTTTTTTCTCTCTCCCTATCTTCTTTCTCTCAATCCAAAGAGACATAGCTTGTGTGTGGAGTGAGTGATTTGAAGATAGACCCCTCTTTCTTTCGCAAACTATCAACCTATCCACCATCTCCTCTCCGTTCTCTCTCATATGCTCTTGCTGCCTCGTCCACCTTCCCTCACTCATTTCCTCTTTATCCCCTATCTTGGTCCATTATTTTCTTTTGCTCCCTTTAACTTGTAGATAAAGAGAGAGAAAGAAGTAAGAAAAAGGGGGAGGTCAAAAAGGATAGAGAGACCCTGAGAGAGTGAGAGAGAGAGAGAGTGAGAGAGAGAAAGTGGGTGAGGGTGAGAGTTTCGACGAAGGGATGCTAAAAGGTGAGTGAAGGATGGGGAGATGGATAATGATAGGGAGTTACAGGGAGGGAGGGAAATGAGGAGAGAAGAGTATGAGAGAGAGATGAACAAAGAGAGGGAAAGAAAGACAATGAGGAAAGAGAGACAATGGTCCATTACTCTCTCACATTCTACAACCCTACCTTATTAACATTTCTCTCTCTCCCTATCTTCATTCTCTCAATACAGCGAGACGTAGCGTGTGTGTGGAGTGAGGGATTGAAAGATAGCTCCCTCTCTCTTTCTCAAACTATCAACCTATCTGTCGCCTCCTCTCCCTTCTCTCTCTTATGCTCCTCTT
>NW_018229176.1:10138-10555 GCF_001263595.1 Phalaenopsis equestris
GTTTTCTTTTGCTCCCTTTAACTTATAGATAAAGAGAGAGAAATAAGTAAGAAAAAAAGTAGGGAGGTTGAAAAGGATAGAGAGAACTGAGAGTGTGTGTGCTGAGAGTGTGTGTGAGAGAGAGGAGAAAGAAGGCGAGGGTGAGAGTTTTGAAGGGAGGTTTAAAGTAAGTGAAGGATGGGTAGATAGATAATGAGAGGAAGTTATAGGGAGGGAGGGAAAATGAGGGGAGAAGAGGATGAGAGAGAGATAAAGAAAGAGAGGGAAAGGGCGACAATGGTCCATTACTCTCTCACTTTCTCTCCTTCATGTTCTATCTCATTTGTTCATTTTCTCCCACCCTCCCACTCCCCTCTTTTTCTCTCTATTTCTCTTCTCTCTATTTCTTGCTCTTTTCTCTCTCCCTCTATTGCTCTC
>NW_018229177.1:0-1426 GCF_001263595.1 Phalaenopsis equestris
TAGTTGGATAAAATGAAATTAGGAATATTTTGGATATTTTGGGATTTTTTAGGAATTTTTGGTATTTTTGGACTTTTGGGTCATGAAGGGGTATCTTGGTAATTTGACCATTTTTGGAAATTTTTGTCAATTTTGGCAAATTTGGATGTATTCAAAGTGTTTGGAATAAGTTTTGATAAATTTTGGGTATTTTGGCAAAATTTAGGAATTTTAGCCAAATTTGGGTCTCATGGGCAATTAAGTAATTTGGAGGTGCCTAAGGCAAAAGACCAAGTTGGGCATTTTAAGTGCAATTGGGTAGAGAACCATTCTGAATGAATCATAAACCAATGTATTGTGAAGATATGGTGTACCCTAGTTCCAAGTCAACACCCAGGGTCAATCCTAAGGCCAAGTAGCTCTATAGGAACTCTTCTTGAGCTTCCCCCATAATGATCTTACCTATCAAATATTAGAGGTTAGGACCAATATGTGGAACTTCAAGTTGAGTAAAGAGAAGAGTTTTGAGTTTCTAATGGTGAGGGTACCCTTTCTAGTTTTCTAAGACTAGTCTATAGGAAAATCCTATGGCTAGACCTAGTTGGTACCTCAACTCTACCAAAATACCCATCTTGGCCTTTTACCCCTAAAACACCCCCAAATTACCAAAATACCCCTCTTTGACCCAAAATTCAAAAAATTCAAAAAATTCCCAAAAAATTCCAATAAATCCAAAATATTCCCAATTTCATTTCTCTTAACTACCACATGATCCAATTTGGTCAATTGGACCATCTTTAAGCAAAATCCCCAAATTGCCCTTTAAAGACCCAAATTTCCCCAAGTCCAACTCAAATGTCCACCAATTTGATCTCAATTGACCATAATTCCAATCCCAAACTTAAATTCACTTTTTATATGACCAAACTAAACAAAATTCAAGCTCAATTGGTTCATGATTTCAGCCCAATTTTGATTTGGGTAAAAGCCCCAATTTTGACCATATGACCTAATCTCACCAAATTGAACCCATAACCTAGTCAATTGGCCTCAATTAATGTCGAAAAATCTTTATGACATTCCTATACATCAAAATCAACCATTAATTTACATTGGTGAAGCCTCAAATCCATTTGATTTTGGCCTAAATCCAAAATTCCCAAATTTAGCCCTAAATTGGCTGTCCCCAAATTTCACCCAATTGATTGCCTTAACCCCCAAATTGGCATCCAATTCATGTTGAAGACTCTTCATAGGATCCCTATTGACCATTTACAACAATCAATTTGGACTTATCCCAAGGTTAACCCAAGCTAGACCCAAGCCTAGTCCAACATGACCAAATTGACTAAAAGTCAAAATTCCCTCAAATTGCCCCTTCAATTGAGCTCAAAACCATTTCAATCGTTTAACAAAGTTGTTCCTTGTTATCATCTACACCAAATGC
>NW_018229178.1:0-242 GCF_001263595.1 Phalaenopsis equestris
CAATTTCAACAGCTCTGTAAGTATATACTTGAGTCTAAGTAAAGGGCCCTAACGAACGAGACTTCAACTTCCTAAGAAATAACTTCAGCCTAGTGTTGTAAAGCAAAACTTCTTGTCCTGGTTCAATGTGCTTTTGGTTAATCTTTCGATCATGCCATAACTTTAATTTTTCCTTATAAATTTTGTCGTTATTATAAAACTCATTTATTAGTTCTTCCAATTCATTTAATTGTAACAATCTC
>NW_018229179.1:0-399 GCF_001263595.1 Phalaenopsis equestris
CAGAATATCACTGATATGCAATGAAGCTGCTGGAGTAGATTCACAATGTAGCTTTCTACCAGATTCCTAGGGGAGATAATGCTCATGCTGACGCCCTAGCAAAACTTGCAAAAAAATTAGCATGTCCCCCGGAGGATTCCATTGACATTACGATACAAGAAAGACAGGTTTTGTCCCGAATTGACTTCAAAAATCTATGCAAGATCAAAAAAGAAGAAGGAATGATAGTTGCATTTGTTGATATCAATGAACGCAAGCCATTAATAAAATATTTGCAGATTGAAAAGCTGTCAGAAGACAAGTCAGCAGTGCATCACATCACAAAAAGGGCTATGTCATACGCTTAGGTAGCATACGCTTTGGTAGATGTTCTCTACAGAAGATCGTTCGATCAGATGT
>NW_018229180.1:0-1343 GCF_001263595.1 Phalaenopsis equestris
TGTAAGTGATATTATACCCTATGGAATGACATACCTATAAAAGAGGAAATTTATAGTTGAAGCTAAGACTTACTTTTGAGATGACCCATTTTTATATAAATAAGGAAAGGATCTAATTATTCAAAGATGTGTACCTTTAGAAGAAACTTATGAAATTATCCAAAAATGTCATAATTTTGATTTTAGGGGACATTGTGGTGTTTATAAAATACCATACAAAATTTTACAATCTAGATTTTATTAGCCTACTATCTTTAGAGATGTTAATGCTTATATCAAAACATGTGATAGATGTCAACGTGCAGGCAATATTTCTAGGAGAAACGAGATGCCCCTCAATTATATGCTAGAAATTGTAATATTTGATGTTTGGTGATTAGATTTCATGGGACCATTTATACCATTTTTCTGAAATTTATATATACTGTTAGCAGTGGACTATGCATCCAAATGGATAGAAGTTGTTGCTTTACCTTGATGTGATGCTCAAAGTGTTGCAAAATTTTTGAAAACAAACATATTTTGTAGATTTGGGATGCTGAGAGTTATCATAACTGATAGGGGAAGTCATTTTAGAAATGCCATATTGGAGAAATTATTAAAAAATAATCATATAAATCATAGAATTGCTATTGCTTATCATGCTCAGACAAGTGGTTTGGTTTAATTATCCAATAAAAAAATTAAAGAAATTATGGAAAAATCTATGAATCCAATAAAAATGGATTGTTCAGTCAAACTTGACTATGCTTTGTGGACTTATAGGACTGCATACAAAACTCCTATAGGAATGTCCTCATATAGACTGATATTTGGGAAAGCTTGTCATTTACCTTTTGAACTTGAGCATAAAGCATATTGGGAGATTAAAGAGTTCAATTATAATTTGAAAGATGCTGGCAATAAAAGATTATTACAATTAAATGAGCTTGAAGAGATAAGGAATGAGTCTTATGAGAGTGCTAAAATTTATAAAGAAACGATGAAGATGTGGCATGATCGAAGGATTATTACTTAAAATTTTCAGCCAGAGCAATAAGTTTTGCTATATAATGCAAGTTTAAGATTACTTCCAGGCAAATTTAAGTTCAGGTGGATGAGCCCATTTGTTGTGATGAAAGTTTATCCTTATGGAGCTGTGGATATCAAAGATCCTAAAACTGAGAAAGTATTTAAAGTGAATGGTCATAGAATGTTTGTAGGGGATCCATGTAAATTTAATGATCAAATGATGTTGGGTCAACTAGAATAAGTACTTGTTACGTCAGGCTGACGATGTAAAACCAAATGCTTTCTGGGAGACACCCCATAGTTATCAGTGTGCTTTTATTTTTAATATTATT
>NW_018229181.1:0-1060 GCF_001263595.1 Phalaenopsis equestris
TTGGCCCGACACGCCAACATGACTCGAGTTGGACTCGTAAAAAATTGGTTTAGGGTTGACACGAATATTTTTCGTGTCAGTTTCAAGTCAGAGAATTCTGCCCATTTATTATTCGAGTTGGGTTCGGGTTCAGTTTGAACCCGAAAATCCAAACATGACTTGAATAAGCACAAAATTTCGGAAAGGACAGTGAGTTTTGGTCAGGTTCAACTCTTTGTTTCGACCTGTTTATTATTCTGGTTAGGTTCGGGCTGACCTCTATTCGTGTCAACACCCCTACTTAGAGCCTTATTAACGAATATTAGGTTTAGAACTTCTAAGGAAGGAGGAGAGTTCTTCTCAATCAGCTTCACACAACAAATCTGAACAATCTGTTATGAAAAACGACGGCAATAAAGCGAAAAACAGATCTTGAAAATTACACCAGAAAAAGCGACACAAGATTTACGTGGTTCGGCAAATTGTCTACGTCCACGGAGCTGTAGAGGATTTTATTAGCTTTAATAAAATATTTTATTTTTATTAAAGTCCCCAAAACTTCAATCAATTCTAATAAATCATAGAAAATTCAAAAAATCATGAAATTTTGACCAAATGACTTTATGGTCTAGGGCTAGCTCACATAAAAATTTCAAGTGATTAGAAGTTGTATTGATCATTTTTTAGAATTTTCTTTGAAGATGCATATTTTTACATGAAAATAATTATATGAATTAAATTAAATTTTGAAAATCCACATTTTCTCCTCTGATGTCTTAATTGACTTATCAATAGGGTTACATAAAAATTTTAAAGTGATTTGACTTAAATTTGATAAATTATGAAAGTTTGGACCCTTAGGGGCAAAATTGTAATTTTAGATATTTTGACATTAATGAACATTTAGGCTTAATCAAAATGGGAAATGAGTAATTTCTGATATTAATTAACTCATTTGATGATTTGCAATAAAAAAATGGGCTTAATTGGTAGAAACCCACTTCACCTTGCCAAATTACAATATAAAAGAATAATTCTCATAATTATCAAAATTTTGGAAACTTCATTAGCATAAGATGAC
>NW_018229181.1:3535-7815 GCF_001263595.1 Phalaenopsis equestris
AACATGCCCAAGTCTTTTTAAAACATGACTCTCCTAACAGGATAATCAGATGGTCGAATTTTAACGTGACAACCATCTAAGACGACTCTCTCTAATCTTTTCTGCCATTAGAGCAACACTAACAATTTCACAGATATATTCGTTTTGTATTTTGTCTGAAAGTGTAAAGCCACTCATCCATCTAGGCATTCTCATCTCAGCTTTAACTTAGTTTTATGTTTTTCTTTTTTTTTTTATATGTCAACATTTTGTACCATAATGCATTGCATTTTTCACCTTCATCTTATAAAATTTTTCTTCAAGTTAATCGGTATTTCTATGTCACACAATAGGCCTGATACATTCCTCCCCATCTATATCACCATCGTTTTGAACAATAAACCCGAGATATCTAAAACTTTAACTATTTTTAACGACTCGATCACCCATTGTCACAACCGCATCACTAAATCTACCACTACTAAAATTACATTTCATGTGTTCAACTTTAGATCTACTAAATGTAAAAAAATATATTATTTTACAAGAAATAATATTAATCTGATAACTAATAATCAAAACAAATGAAATACTAAAAAGAAAAAAAAAAGAATTTGATCAAAGAGTATTAGAGAGTTCATCCTCATACTTTCAATAAAATGATATGTTAATTGGGTGAATGCGAGGTAATCTTCCAGCATGTTGATTTTATTATTACTTTTTTTTAACTGCTTAAGTCTTGGTCAAGATTATAATAAATTTATGAAAAGTTAAGATTTATCCTTCTATAGGGAATTTGATGAGAATATGTTCAATTGAAACTGCTACTTTTAAAGAAAATATTGATCAAATATGATAATGTTCAAGTCATATCGGAGTTTATTATGATATATAACAATTAACATCATTATGAACTGATTGTCTTTTCCCGAGTGATTGATGACACGGTCATCCCTCATATTTCCATGCATTCATAAGTGAAGCTATACATTAATGGAAAATTTGATTTGATAATTTGATGTTAATGATATCATTGTGCTGAATATTAAAGTTATTGGATTATAGTATGTTTGTTGTGTCCATCATTAAATCAAACATTAATTCATGTTTCAACATATTTCACACCAAGCCTAGATAATATTTAAATATTGCTCAAACTTGCTTTAACTATTTTCTAAATTAAGGCCGTTAAAAGTACTCTATTCGTGAACGGCTCGTGTTCAGCTCGTTAAACAAACGAGCCGAACACACATTTTTTGAGCTCGAAATATATACGTGCCAAACACAACTGAGCATGGCTCGCTCGTGTTCAGCTAAATAAAATAATTATAAAATTTAAGTAAGTTTTTTTGTATCAATATAAGTAAATACTAACAAATTAGATAGTTGAAATAAAAAAAAAATATGAAATTATGGCAACTGCTCTAAATGTAATTAATTTGCTAATTTAATATGAAATCTAAATTATAATTTGAGTGGAGTACAACGACTACCAATCCGTAGAAGTGGAGTACAACGACTACCAATCCGTACATGTGTTGAGTTTGGTTGATTGAGGCATCCGACCCCATGAAGGTTTCTCCCGTCAAGGGAAAATGATCATTTGACTAATTTTGACTGGCTGGCCCTCCGAGTGGCTCAGATAGTTAGGACCAAAGGCAAGATCCGCCGACTGTATCTGTTGACATCACATATCGGTCGACTCGACTGAGCAATCAGTCGTCAGATGGGCTGGTTTAGATTGTGCTCTTTAGGTTGAGGCTTCATCATCCTCAATCGTTTGATCCCTTAAGATTCATGCTAGTGGTTTTGGTGCATATATATTAGTTCCTCGAGATTTTCTGCTCCTTTATTGCGATAACAACGATAAGGACAAAAAAATTATTACATACTAAGTGAGACTAAAATATAAACAATTAATTTAATAATCACATCTTCTTTGGGTTTTATGCTAGTGAGCTCTATAAATAAGACCATATGGGTAGCATTGCATCCTTTGTTGCCACCTCTGCCCGATGGCCGAGGGACATCATGGCTGACAATACTAGCCAGAATGATATGGACGCCCAACAGCTAGCTATGACAAGCTTTCAGGTTCCTGCGTTTGCAACAACTGTAAAGAAGAAAAGGGTTGTAAAGAAAGAAAAGTAATTGAGAAACGAACCTACGTCAGCCGATCAAGTAGCCTCATCTGAGGATCCTGAGGAAAGAAGCCTCTGCAGGAAACCCTGGCTCTTGGGTCTAGCATGGGCGTGGTTGTTGAGGGTCAGCAGAACCTGATTGCCAATGGTACTGAGGTCAGTGAAGAGAGGTCGAAGGAAATGAAAGTCATCAGCTCTCCCCAGCTACCACCCCAAAAGAGCGGAGGTACGTTGTCAAACGAGAGAGACAAACTTTTGAAACCTTTTTGTACAATGAATATATTTTTAATTACATAAAAATTTTCTTTGATCCTTAGTAATTTTTAATAATTCCTTGACATTATCTTAAATGCAGAAAAAATGGTCGGGTTGGAGGACCGCAAAGATGACGAATCATCGAAAGATGTTGTTGAGTCCGCTTCCACTGTTGCAGCCAGGCCACAGGGCATGATCACCCACCTCCACCTTCAATCAATACAGAAGGTATCATCCACTCATTTCTTACGGTTGAGCCATTTTTTGACATCGCTCGACCATTACAATGGTTCCCAACAGGAGCAACTCAAGTGGCGGTGACTTTTCTCCAAATTTACGGAGCAACAAGCCAATGTGGTCGTTCTTCGGGGGGTGTGGTTGGTCCTTTAGAGGGAGCGACCGGACTTTATGCTGAAGATCTTGTGCGGGAATTGTCAGTCCGTATGGCAACCATTGACTCAGAGGTGGCAGCACTGCGAGCGGAGGTCGCCACCTTGCAATTTGGATCCTTCGTGAGTCGATAGTTCTAAGTAGGTTCCAGCGCGACGCCGAACGAATAAAACATATTAGATTAGGCAGAGAGTTGGTCTTCCAAAGGTTAATTCAGATGTGGTTTGCCTCGACTGAAGCCTCAGAAGACCCATTTATTAAATAATTCATTCAATATATGTAATGACATTATTTGTAACAAAACAATATTTAAAAACATGTGAAAGGATGTTTGGTGTGAAACTTATTATTCTGTAACACAATGATTTATGCATCTGCCACATAAATAGGGCAAGAGAGGTCACAAAGATGCAAAGACCGTAGGTATTTTACTATCATATCATGCTCAGGTAAGTGTCAGGATCAGAGCACATGATGGATGATGTTGGTCCAGAGCTAGTCTTCTATCTGGTTCAATTCAAGTACAACCTCCAACTTCCCTTTTGCCTCAAGCTTCAGAGCATTTCCATCAAGTATAGGGTTATCCTGGCCCATGTTCTGCCAAACTCCATTGTTGCAACCATGACATTTGTCATTTTCTATCACTAAGAAAGCGTACCTTGGTCCGTCAATTTGTTTGGCCATCTTATTCGTTTAAGATTGACAAGAAAGGCTTTGTCATGGTTTTGGTTGGTAAGAAACTTCAACTGCTTGGGGTTGAGAATAAAATAAAAGACTAGAAGAAACAGTTTGTGGTTGGTTCTCATTTTGGCTACTGAGAATTTTGACAAAGCCGACGAACGTGACATGGGATAAGTTAATGTTCCTCCTGAAGGATATCCATTCAGCTGAGGCAATGATGAATGAGTGTCAACTCTCAGTTCCCCAATACACCACCGAAAATACAATTACACGAATGTTGAAGTGTGAGACGACTCGACACTAGTGGGAAACCTCTGATGTCGCAGAGGTTGAGCGAGCAAAGATGGTGAAGGAAAGCTGACCACAAAATAGAAAAAGTTAGAACTTCCCTCGATGGCAGATAATCCCCTTGATAGGTTCGTTTTAGATGTTCCCTTGGGTGTTTTTGCCTCTGCGATTGTCGACACCATGGGTGCAAAGTTTATCACCTCAATGTCTAAAACCACAGTCATTTTTCAAAACACAGTGACAGGAGAAGTCACTATTAATGCTCAGTCTCATTTGGCTGATGTAGGGAATGGCAAAGGGAGAAAATCTGCTTCTGAAGGGACTCCAGGAGAAATTGCAGTTGCAACCCCCTCTTCCTCAAAAATTGGTTATCAGGAGAGGAGACCTTGTCAATTGGTTATGAGCATTTGCCTCCTCAGAGGGGGAACCCATCCATCGACAAGAAAGGAGCCATCAGAAGAAGCAGAAGTCCCTCCTTGTCATGTGTTGAAGAAGAGTAGAGAGGCTTTCGAGTGGCATTCCGTACGCGGGGGAGTCAGATAGCTG
>NW_018229181.1:8673-9879 GCF_001263595.1 Phalaenopsis equestris
CTATATATATATCTGTGTGTGTGCGCGCGCGCGCGTGTGTGTTTATGTTTTATATAATACTTCCATGAAGAGAATATTTTGACCAAGTCAAATTAAGAAAAATAGAGGGATCTTTCTTGAGAGAGTATAATCTTTCAATGTTGTTATTTGTTTGTTGGGACGGAACCACCCTCTGTTTTAGGGGGGCAAACATATTATAAAAATTAAATAATTAACAAAAAGAACACTTAATTCAAAATAAAGTCTTAAGTTTTATTATCATTAATTAATTGAATAATATTGAATTAAAATTTGATATTTACTTAAAAACTAATAAAAATGATAACTAACAATATAATTTAAGTTAAATAAAATATGAATAGAATGAATCAATAATAAATTATTTATTTATGTTATTAACTAAAACATTAGAAAAATAAATTAAAATAAGCTGAAAATATAATTTTATCTTTTAACATGAAGCTTCACACTTAATATAATTTAATAAAAGTGCAAGTCTTATGTGAAGCTCATAATAATTATAGAAAATTTAAGTTAAAAGTAATCAATAAATGCATTCAACTTAACAAATAAATAAATCTATACCTTTAGAGTAATTATAATTTTACTCATATTTTTTATTTTATATTTGCTTTGCTCAAAAATAAAAAAAAAAGATTTTTTTTAAATAAAAATATATATTAGGAGTATGCAAAGTAAATTTTAAATTTTTTATTTTTAAAATAAATGCACTCAACATACAGCTCTGTGTTCAGACAACATGTGCAATTTTTTTTTTCATTGTAGAGAGAAATGTAGAAGTGTTAAGTAATGCTCATTGTAGAGGGAAATTTAGTTTGAGGTAAAGCTCACTCCAAGGAAAATGTTCGAAGTAAAACTTATTGTGTATTAGGCGGGTTATAGGTATATATGAGATACTCTATATAATAATATTATAAAATTACTCTTTTGGGAGAAAAATTGTCGTATCAGGACATCTGATATAAATTTACATCTGATGTCCAATAATAGGGTGCCACGTGGCAACCCTGACCCGAACCGTGTATGTCAGTCGGCCCAAATTGTCACGTGACTCCTTATTATTGGACACCTGATGCAAATTTGCATTAGGTGTCCTCATACAATAATTTCTCTTTTAGGGAACATTGGGAAAAAAAAAATGAACAAAAATAATTTAGCTACTTTCACTCCATCCCTCCCCAATCA
>NW_018229182.1:0-695 GCF_001263595.1 Phalaenopsis equestris
TTGCCACTAGAAAAGATCATTTTCTACTACCCTTTTCAGAATTCTATGAAGAAGTACAAGGAAGATTCATCAACATATTAAAAGGATTGAAGCTATATACCAAGGTCTTATTCGAGAGCGATGAACGAAATATTCTCGACTGCATTTTTGATTTAAGGATAAGGGTCGAGCAGGCTTGCTGATGGAAACAACATATTCCGAGCTAAGAAAGTGGATGCGAGGAAAGGGCAGGATCACCATACAATGTGGCTACTGTTACAACTTCATTAACGATGGACAAGGAAATCCTCCTGGGATTCTGAGACATGATTAGGTGGATCCGCTACCCCCATGATAAAGTGAAAGTTTAGAAGAATGGTCTGATGGAGTATACTGCCAGATGATTGTATTCCCAATAGTTGTATTATCAACATATATGATGAAGGAGACTGCATACCTAGACACATTGACCATCATGACTTTCTGAGGCATTTCTGTACGGTCTCATTCATGAACAAGAGAAACATCCTATTTGGAAAAGAAATATATATCATTGGCCCTGGTGAATTCAGAGGAGCCGTGAGAATTTCTCTACCTGTTGCTAGTTCTTAAAGGAAATAGAGCAGACGTCGCCAAACATTGCATTCAAGGGGTGCGACACCGTAGGGTGTCTGTACTTTCCAAAGAATGGATGACATCAAAATGCCATATGGATT
>NW_018229183.1:0-1354 GCF_001263595.1 Phalaenopsis equestris
GTTTAATAGTACAAGAGAGAGGTAGAGGGAGGGAATATGTGTGAGAGGGAGAGAGGGGGAGAGTCAATGAGAGGGAGGGGGAGGGAGAGGAGAGAGAGACTAACAAATATGGAGGGAAGTAGAAGAGGATATAGTGACAGATCAAGAGAAAGAGAGCTAGACAGAACGTGAGAGAGAAAAAGAAGAGAAAGAGAAGAGAAGAGATGAGAAGAGTAAAGAGAGGAACAAGGAGGGTGGAAAAGAGAGAGAAGAGATAGAGAGATAGATTAAGAGAGAGAGAGAGAAAAGGAGGTCAAGAAAGAGAGAGATGGAAAGAAAGGTAAAAAGAGAGTGAGTAAGAGAGGGATTGAGAAAGAAAGCTAAACAGAGCAGGGGAGGGAGGAGATAGAGAGAGCATATGGTAGAGAGTGATGAGTAGAAGAGAGATAAAGAAAAGTAGGGAGAGATAGAGAGAGATGGCAAGTGAGAGAGAGTGTGAGAGTGAGAAAGAGAAATCACTCTTCTCTTTTTCTCCCTTTTCTTGGTCACTCTCTCCCCTTTCTACTCCCTCCTCATTCTCTCTCAATCCTATTCGCTCTCTCCTCCATCCCTGCCTCCCTCATTCTGTTTCCCTATTTAATCACTATCTCTCACTCTTGCTCTCTTGCTTCTCTTCTCTATCTCTCCTTCTCCCACTCCATATCTCTATCATTCTCTGTCATCTATCATTTTCTCTTACTCTTTCACTCTTGCTCTCGAACTCTACCCTCAAATTCTTCTCTCCCTACCCCGCCCTCTCTCACCCTCCTCTCTTACCTTTCATCCTTCTCTCCTTCACTCACTTTCTCATCTCTCGATATCTCACTCTCCCTCTTTCCAAGAAAGGGGGATAAAGCGATAATGAAATAGAGTACGAGAGAAAAAGAGAAAATATTGAGAAAGAAAGAGAGAGCATGAGAGAGGGAAAGAAGGGAAGAGTGATAGAGAGAGAAGAGAAAGTGAGAGAGAGGGGAGAGGGAGAGTCAGTGAGTGAGAGAGAGAGAGAAATAAGGAGAGAGGAGAATAAGAGAGTGGGTGAGAGAGCATGGAGGATGTAGAGAGAGGATGATAGAATTAGCGAGGGAGAAAGAAAAGATATGAGAAGAGAGACAGTGAGCAAGTGAGAGGTAAGAGAAAGATAGAGAGACAAAGAGAGAGAAAGAGGAAGAGGGAGTGTGAGAGACAGAAAGATAAATGGGAAAGATTGTGTGAGAGAAAGAAAAAGATAGCAATAGTGAGGGAAGAAGAGATTAAGAGGGAACAGTAAGAATGTTACTGGGAGAGAAATTGATAGAGCCTATGGGAGAGAGTTAGGGGAGAAGAGCGAGAGATAATG
>NW_018229184.1:0-1181 GCF_001263595.1 Phalaenopsis equestris
ATTGACAATGATAAGTTTTACTAGGAAATTTATAAGAAATCGAACAAAATCACTATCACTAATTTTGAATGTTGAGATGTTATCAAAACTAAAGTACTTAACTATTAGTAAAACAAAAATTCAAAGTTTAAAAAGTAAATACTAATCTACTAAACATCCTTCCACTACAATGAGGTTCTTGTGAAATGAGATGAGATAATTGTTTGTTTGTTTGTAATATGTATTGAGGAGCAATTATAACTCTCTACCTTAATACAGTGCATAGAAAATCATTGGCTAATCAGAAAATCATTGGCTATCCCTGGGTTTACTCCCTAAAACCGTGGCTAGGCTTGGAGGATACCGGCTCCCACTCTAGAGCTCCCACTTCTCTTCACCTGAAGGCTAACTTTTTAAACAATAAGACCAAATTGAGGATTTTATTCTGTCACCCTAAAGATTCTCCAATTCTACACCCAACAAAGAATATTTCCCTGTTTATTTGCACTTAATTCCATGAACAAATTTCTCCTCCATGAAATTAAATGTGATCCTCACTCTGTTGTAGAACTCATACTCCATTTCCCAGATCATATGTTTCACAACATATTTTAACAATTCAATTGGCCAGATCAAAATATAAATTAAGTTCAGAGTTGACAAATCATCACAAATTATTTTATATTTTAATATTTGCGCATCATATTATCTCCTCGTTTCACCATATCTCAGAGTAGGGAGAAAGATAGAAGGAACTACTCAGATATCTTGAGAAAGACACAACAAAAAACAAATTTCATATATAAAAGAAAGTTTATACAACACTAATAAACAAACAAAACTTATTTGAAACTCTTTCGCAAATTAAATGCCTTGTAGTCTTTTCTTAGAAATGCAGGAAGAAGATATCTCTCACTTTTCTCCTTCTCCAACACTCTTACAAAATATTTCACACTAAATCTAAACTATAAAAGAAAAAGCACTAATGGACTCCAATATGTTGGTGGAATGAAGATGGATTATGAATAATGGACAAAATATAGCTTGGTGGAATATTTTAGAGTGAAAAAAAGTTCATTTCCTGATGAATTTCGGCCTCAAATAGAGCTCAAGGTCGGTTCTCCAAGAGGTGCCTCCAAATACTCTTCAAAAATTATCCAAATACATCAAACCTTCTAGAAATCCAAATACATCAAACCTTC
>NW_018229184.1:1201-7143 GCF_001263595.1 Phalaenopsis equestris
GCGCCACCGCCTTTGGCGCTAGTCTAGCGTCGTCGGTGCTGAGTAAAAATTTCAGTTGTTCTGTTGTTCTGTGTCGTCGACGCGATCAGTCGGCGCTGCCATTGGCGCGGCCAGTGCTGAGTACTTCTTTAAAAACGTCATTTTAACTCCAAATTCCATCCTTTTGGCTTCATTTTTTTTAAGTCCTAAAAATCAACAACCTAGAAGAAAACATCAAAATACCTTCGTTTAAGGTGCAATATCACCAAAAATAAGTATAAAGTATGGGTCTAAAAATGCATATATTTTTAGTGTATTAAAATCCCCGAAACTTACATGTTACTTGTCCTCAAGTAACTCCTCTACTACATAAAAATATGACTTAGGGTAAAGAAGTTAACTTCTAGACTTCCATATTTAAGTACTCTAAACATAATAATATAACTTAAGAAAAATTCAAAACAACTCCAGTTAATACTAAAGATGTTAAGATATTCAGTAATTGAGTCTATAATTTCTGATCATCTATTTCTCTTAAGAAAAATTGCAATTTGTCATATAAAAGTCACTTAGAAAATTCATATGAAAAAAAACTTCATAAAACTTTATTAATCATTAAGCTAATACTCATTAAGCTAATATAGAAAATGTGTCCAAGTCTTTTTCCTTAAGTTAATTCAAGTGAAGCTAATTTTTAATAAGTGAAGCTTATTTTTAATTAGGGTTCTCCTCAAGCTTCTTTCTACATCTTTTTTTTTTTTTCTTTACTTTACAGGATCATTTTTAATCCCCTTTTTCTTTTCTTTCTTCTTCTCTCTTTTTCTTTATGTATGTGAGGATTACTATATCTGGATACCCTTTAATGATTTTGAGCTTCACTATCCTCTTCTTAAAGTTAAAAACTTGTTACATTTCTTCGCTTAACAAATTTATATTAACTTAAAAATTACATAAAGTTTAATTCTTTTTATTTTACATGAATCTTTTAAAATTTTTAACACTTCAAAAATACAAATTCCTTTATTAAAATAGAAAAACATAGTCTTATTCCCTTTTACCAAATATCTTAGTCTCTAAAATTAACCTTTATTATTGAAATTTTTTTACTTATAATTTACTGTATATTTTGAAACATAAATATAGTTATCCAAAGTTAACCTCTATTATCAAAGGTCATGTTAAATTTAAACTTTTTCAAAATATAGTTAAGTGAGGACAAATAAAATTAAGTTCTCTCTTTTCTTTTTTAAAATAATTTTTCTCCCCCCCCCCAAAACTTAAATTTTTTTTTATTTACATGATGAACTTTAAAAAAGAAAGGGTGAAAGAAAGAATTAAATACATAAAAAAAATTCATACCTGTTGAAGATTCTAATTTTTACAAATAAATTCTAAAATACTACAGGTGCTAATATGAAAAACTACAAGGCTTAAAACATTAAATTGTACATAATAGATATAAAATTTGCTGAGAAAGAGTTAATAACAATACATATAACAAAGTGTTGAAACTAACAACAAAACTAAACTAAATTTTCAAAATGAAAAAAGTTTTACGCATTACAGTTTCACATTACAACATAACAAAAGGTCTCAACAATATCACAAAACAAACAATACAATCACAAAGTACAACACAAACAAAAAAAATAAATAAAAGGATCACCAGTCATCATCTTCTTCATCATTAAGATCTAAATTCTGCTACTGATATGGAGTATAAACATGGTGAATAGGGAACTAAACTGTATGATCACCCCTCAGGTATTTCTCTAAAGCATCATCATAAACAGCATCATATTCATGCTTCTACCAAATCAGATCATTTGTATGAGCATTTCTAGCCTCCATGTTCTGCATCATATGATCCATCATATGATCCATCCTCAATCATATGATCCATCCTCAAAATATCTCCCTACTGAATCATCATCTGGTCCAATAACTCCCTGTTACTGGGGTCACTTGAAGAAGTAGAAGGAATATCTCTGGCCTTAATTTTAGATCTCCAATCAACATGGGACTGCTAAGTCTTAATGTTTGTAGGCCCAATTGGTCTGTGAGGGTTAATCCTCTCCTCATCAGGTCTGAAATCAACTCATGCATGCTCACAAAGTGTATAAGTGAGAGCAGGGTGTGCCAATCTACCAATGGTCTCTCCCAGAGTAATAGATCGAGTGTTCATATAAATGATAGAGCCTACATTTATATCCATCACTTGTTGAATACAGTAGTTCAAGATGACTCTATCCTTGGTCACTTCAGTATCTTGGTCACTTCACACTTCAGTATGATGGTTTGTTGGAATCATCCTCCCAGAAATAAAATAATGTCAGGCCTTAGATACTTTAATTAACATAGAAAGGGGAAAGTTGAAGTTGACTTTAACTCCATTCTTCACTTTCCAAGCCCCTTTCTCACCAGTCAGAAAAGAAATAACGTCATCTAAGGCTTCATTTATAACAAAGAATGAATGATACTGGCATCTATAAACATCTTCTATCTGATAAAACTCATTTATTTTTTCTTGGAGTAAACTCCGCCCTTTTTCCTCGAACAAAAAAAAAATCATCAGAAGCCTCCGGAAAGTTGGCATAAGATTCCATAACTATCCCAGCTATCGCATCGATAGTAAAATAACAGAAGTTTTCCCACTGCGAGCGATAATCAATTGTTCAACTTCTCCTCTTGAATTTTTGAAACCTTGATCCAGAATCACTTTCTTATTTTCTTGAAGATTATGAAATCAACCACAAGCTTTAAAGCTAATAAACTTTTGCTCATCATATTCTATTTTTCTTTCGCTCGATCTACGTGCCATAGGAAATCTAGAAAAATTTGATAAAAATCTAAATAAATTCCAAAATTCCTAAAATCAAAATCAAAACATTTTAAACTTAAATCCACTAAGTAAAAGTTTTCTCCAAAGCATTTTCTCAAAATCTCTCAAAAAATACCAAAAACTTTTGGATCTAGGCAATATGAGAAAAATCTTTGGTGAAAAAAAATTTTTACTTTAAAGTGCAGTTCTTACTTAGAGAAAAGGAAATCCGAAGTTTCTTTGCCTCTAAATTTCCTTAAATCCACCCAAATTCAAGCCCTAGGTGTGAAAACCGAAGGTTGAAGTTGATTTTAGGGGTAAAAATTGAGGTTTTGTGGCAAAAATCGTGAATTAAAGGGGTTATTACTGTTCTCGGGTCGAAGGCGTCGTCGGTGCTGAAGGCCTGAAATTCACTATTTTGATTTTTTTTCAAAATTTCAATTTCCTGTTAATTTACTCCAAATTTTTTTTAGTATTTTTAAATGCAAATTTTTATCTAATAATAATTCACTAATAATTCACATTTTTATCTAATAATAATTCACAAATAAACATTCACAAACAATCATTTTCACAAACAACAACAAACTAACTTTTATAAATGAAAATATGCTTTTTACAAACACATTTCATAAATAATACATTCATACCTATTAAGCAAACTAATTATAAATCAACATCAAAATCAAGCCACAACACTAAATGCTGACACAAAATTATACACATAATCAAAGTTCAAAATTATAAAGCAAAAACAAACCAAACCAAACCAAATCAAATCCACACAATTACATCAATTACATAAATATTCTTAAGCAAGTAGAGAATCCAAAGTCTTCAGTCATTCCACTTCATCTTCAGTGCTTTCACCTCCTATAATATCTCCCATGGATTTGTAATGAACATATAGGTTGTAGAAGGATTAGTACAAGAATTGATCTGTCAAATTTTCTTCTATCCACCCGTTTTCTTTAAACATCCAAACTAATCCTTCTTTAAAAGCTCTAGTATGATCAAAATTTTCTTTAATTCTCCAATCAAGGTGATCGAAAAGGTGCTTAAGATCTCACACGAGATTCATAATACTCTGAAGTTCCTTTTCAATTTTCTTCAATTTCTTCTCCAAAGCAAGAGAACTTCCTACTGTTTGTGGTATTAATGAAGTTAGAGCATGTGAAGAATGATCCATAATAGCATTTAGTGCTTCATTTCCATTATCAACATACAGATCATCAATAGGGATCATGGGATTCCATGGTAGTAAAACTTTTTCCCAACTTTCATATGACACTTGGGATTGACTTTAAATTAGAAAAATTTTAGAAGGATGCCCAGGTCCATAAATTGGCCTATTCATAATGATACCCATAAAAAATTTAAATATGATTGATCCTATATCCATAGGTTTTTCCATTTGAATACAGTAATTTAAAATAGCACTTTCCTTGGTGACTCTACTAATCTTTATAGTAGGGAATAATTTTGCACAAATAAAGAAATGTCACTGCTTTAAAATTTGATTAAGTGATGAAGCAGGAAGTCTAATATATCATTCATCTCATACTTCTCACATATCACTTTCATCCATCAAAAAATTATAAACAACTTGCATCAAATCTTGCATAGGAATGAAATTTGTATAATGACAGATTGGAACATTTTCTATCATATACACTTCATTACTCCTGGCAGGAGTAAATGGTATAGCCTTACCTCATACAAAGACAACTTCTGGGGTAATTCCATGTAGATTTGCATAGAACTCCTTCACTACAGGCACAACAAACATAGCGGTAGTGTAACATAGAACTTCCCATCACCTTTGCAAAATGATCTTGTCAACAGGAGGACTTGGATTGATCAATCCATGATTATCCATGATTAACAAATCCTCTAAATTTATCGTGTAATCCTTGTGCATTGAAACTAATAAACTTTCTTCCATTGAAAACTCCATACCTTGAAGTATTTCTGGAATTGGAAGTCGTGGAATCTGAAAATAAGAAGTTTCTAGGCGTCCTAGGAAGTTTTTAAGACTTTAAAAACACCTCCCAGCTATTATTGTGGAGCGAAATCCCACCAAAGTCCACCAAAAGTCGCTGAACCGTCAAAACACTGTCGGCACCGTCGGAGCTCCCGATTGGCGCTGCCGGTGCTGAGGTCCATTTTCTTCGACGCTATTGGCGCTAGTGGCGAAAATTTTGCGTCTTTCATTTATCGTTCAATTTAATTCTACTATTTTCTCCAATTCTAATATTTGACTTAAATTATAATAAACACAATTGTGTATGATTATTATCTACTAATATATAAGACACTTATCAAACAAAATAGTAATACATAGACATATATGTATGGGTTGCCTCCCACAAAGCGCTTGGTTTAACATCGTCAGCCCGACACACCATTTATTTAGTTGGGTTGACTTAACATTAAAACTTATTTAAATTGAGGTATGTGCCCTTCATAATAATGTTTCAGACGATACCCATTAATTTTAAATACCTTTCAAGTTTTAGGATCTTTAATAACAATAGTTTCATAATGATAGACTTTAATCACTTTAAATGGTCCTAACCATATGGATTTTAGTTTTCTTGGAAAAAATCTCAAACTTGTATTATATAATAGAACTTCTTATTCATATTCAAATTTCTTCTGAATAATCTTCTGATCATGCCATATTTTCATTTTTTCTTTATAGATTTTTGCATGGTCATATGCTTCATTTCTTATTTTCTCATGTTCAATGAGTTACAATAATCTTTTCTCACCAGCATCGTTTAAATTATAATTGGACTCTTTAATCGCCCAATATGCTTTATGTTCAAGTTCAACTATTAAGTGACAAGCTTTCCCAAATATTAGCCTGTATGGGGACATTCATATAAGAGTTCTGTATGCAGTCCTATAAGCCCACAAAGCATAGTAAAATTCAGTATAGCAGACCAATCCAATTTATATAGATTTACATCTTTTTCTAAAATATATTTAATTTCACGATTTGATATCTCTGCTAGACCACTGGTCTGAGGATTATAAGCAGTAGATAATCTATGCATAGTATCATATTTCTTAATTAATTTTTTGATTCTCTTATTAATAAAATGAGATCCTCCATCAATAATAAATACTCTCGGCA
>NW_018229184.1:7153-17301 GCF_001263595.1 Phalaenopsis equestris
ATTCCATATCTTGTAAAAATATTTTTAATAAAAAATTTAGAAACACTTCAAGCATCACAACTGGGTATAGCAATAACTTCAATCCATTTGGACATATAATCAACAACAAGTAATATATATAAGTTTCCAAATGAAGGCATAAATGGTCCCATAAAATTTAATCCCCACACATCAAAAATTTTAACTTCCAATGTGTAATTTAGATGCATTTCATTTTTTCTAGAAATTTTTCCTACTCATTGACATTTATCACACATTTTAATATATTCATTAACATCTTTAAAAATAGTAGGCCAATAAAATTCAGCTTGCAAAATCTTATATGCAGTTGTATTTGTTCAAAAATGTCCTCTAAATGTCCTCTAAATTTAGAATCATGACATCTTTCAATTATTTGTTGAGTTTCTTCATATGACACACATCTTATAATAATTAGATATTTACATTATTTATGTAAATATGGGTCATCCCAAAAATAGTCTTTTGAATCATATATAAATTTCCTTAATTGTGGATTTTTCATATGAGGTGCTAAAATATCTCTTACAATATCATCATACCACGGTACATCCATTTCATCAATTCTATATAGCTGTTCTTCAAGGAAATTTTCTAAAATTTCATTTGTAAAATTAGTTAATATTTCTGTTTCTATCCTAGACAAATGATTAACTATTTGATTATAACTATTTGATTATCATTTCCATTTGATTATCATTTCCCTTTCTATCAATCACGGTAAAATCAAACACTTACAATAAAACTATCCATCTCATTAATCTTTGTTTTGCATCCTTCTTTTGCATTAAGTATTTAATAGCAGAATGATTTGTATGTAGCCTAGGGTCTAGCCATAGGGTTTTCCTGATGACTATTCCTAGAAAACTAGAAAATGAATGCACACTCTTAAAAACTCTAAGGACTTCCTTGCTCAACTTGAAGTTCCACGTATTGGTCCTAACCTCTACCACTTAGTAGGTGGGGTCAGTATTGAGGATCTCAAGGAGAGTCCCCATAAGACTGCTTGACCTTAGGGCTGACCCTGGGTGTTGGTCTGGAGCTAGTTCACTCACTTACACTCACTATCACCTATATTCACTTGTAACCCTAAACCCAAAATTATTCACTTTGATCCCCTTGAACTTTTGGGAGACTCGTGTAGATGGTCCCCTAGACCCACTGGACCTAGGCAAGGTTTTAGCTAAGACCACTACATAGAAGAACCAAATGGGGATTTTATTGGTCCATAGCTCATACAAGGTGGTTGCCACCCCAAGTTTACCAAAATATCTTACTTAGCCTTTTGTCCCCCAAATTCACCCAAATAACATAAATGCCCTTGAAACCCCAAATTTGACCAAAGTTCCCAATTTTACCCAAAATACCCAAATTTGTTCAAGAAAATCATTTCAAACTATTTGAAATTACCCAAATTGCCCAAAAACTCCTAAAATTCCAAAATTACCAAAATATCCTCTAATTGCTAAAATTACAAAAATACCCTTCGTATCCCACACTTTCCTAAAACCCTCAAAATCATTTCAAATATCCATAAAACAAATTTGGACCCTTTAATTGAACCCAATTTGGCAAAATTGACCTCTTTGACCAAAAAGCCTCAAATTACCTTTAAAGGCCCAATTTCTCCAAATTCACCTCACATACCCATCAATTTGGCTCCAATCCTCTATAATTTTAATTCTAAACTCAAATTTATCTTTCATATGATCAATTCAAACCAATTTCAAGGCTAATTGGCCCATTTTTTGAGCTCAATTTTGATCAAAATTAAACCCCCAGTTTTGACCCTATGACTTAACCAACCAAATTGAACCCCATAGCCTACGCAATTTGCCCCAATTTAAATCCTAAACTCTTCATAACAATCCTACACATCAAAGTGGACCTTTAAATGGCCTTGGCCAAGCCTCAATTTCACTCAATTTTAACCCATGCAAAATCCCCGAATTTGCCTCAAATTGGCTGTCTCCAAATGTCGCATAACTGAATACCCAAACCTACAAATTGACACCCAATTTATGTTGAAAACTTTTTAGACCTAACCCAACCTTAGCCTAACCTAAACCCAATTCTAACCCAACACCACCAAATTGACAAAATGCCCAAAATCCTCCAAATTGAACCTCCAAACCAATTAAAAATCACTCCAAGACATTTCTAAACTCCTCGTGTCAATCATCTACACAATATTCATAAAACAATTGAGCTCCATGATATGGCTAACCTAAGCCAAACCCCACTTCTAGCAATTTTGACCCAAATTGAACCCCTTCCCAAAAATTGACTTAGTCATGCTAAAGTCACCAAATTAAGTTCTCCACAGCCACTTAGCACACTCTATTGACAAGGCTAAACCACCTTAAACCAGCTTGGTGAGCTATGAAAAAAGGGTCCCCTAATTTAAGGGAGCTTATCCCATTTTTGGGTCTAAACGAAAATATACCCACCATCACTAACCATTCGGGGTAAACCATAATTAAACCTCCGACTGGCTCACCTGACCACCTCCCCTGCCCTTGTCAGCTGGCCTAGTGGCTAGAAATCTCCAAAACTGAAGGCCACCACCCTTAAATAAGAACCAATTTCAACCCTAGAGGCGAACTCAACCTAATGGCTCTTTAAAGCTCCTCAATCCTCCACCTAAGCAACTCTTTACACCCATCAATTGGCCCTAGTGGCCAGCCCAAGCTCTTCTATTTAATCAGCCCATCCATGGCCAAAGAAATAAGTGTTCTACATCCTTGGGGAAGCTCTGCCAATATCTCACCAGAGACTCTCCAAGCATCCCTAAGTTCAATACAACCATCTCCCCCCTCTAGTTCCCACTATGAAATCCAAATTTAGAGGTCAAACTTTCATCTCAGATCAGAACATCTCTTTACAATCCACCAAACTCAGATTAATTGTGCACACACCATCCTTAGGGAAAGATTCCTTATCAAACCCCTTTCTGAAAGAGCCTCTAAGATAGCTCTAGATCAACACCTAAAATCCACCTTGATCAAAATCATACCTAGATAATTTACGAGGGCACAAAACTTCATCTAGAGGTTTGTTAGATTCAACTGAAGCTACCACAACCATCTCATTGAGGCTTCCCCTCTTAGACAGAGGTATTGAACCCTAACCCTAACCCGAGCGTATTTTAACTCTCCTTGTGTAATAACTTGATTTCATACTTGGTTAACCATATAAGTAGGTTCCTCTTGACTGGTTGAAGGTTTAAAAATAAACCCCATGTGATTTGGTTGAGTCTAGCTCGTGATCTTAAGGTTCTAAGTTGAGCGGTTCTTGGGCTAGGTCATTTGGGAGAGTCGTCTGATTGTGCGCTTATTCTACGGACGGATGAGATCAAGTCGGACAAGAGGATGGTCCGAAAAAGTGGGCTGACAAGGTGGCCACGTGGCTAGTGGTGTCAAATGGCGGAGTGCCGCATGGAGACTTCAGAGCGGACAAGGCTGAGGTGGTACCGCTTGGATAAGTAGATAAATAGACGAATTTTTATTTATTTTGATTCCTGCTCTTTGAAAATTCATATCTATCTCTTGAAAAATCATAAAAATTAAGGAAAAATACCCTTTTTCTTAGTCAACAGAAGAGAATAATGTGGATTAAAAAAATATTTTTTTATTCCCACATTTTAATGAATTAAATACCCTCTCAATTATTTTAATTCATTATGATCAAATATTGCTCACCATGGCTTAAAATTTTGAGGGTTTGTTCCTCATGACAAAGACTATGTCCTCTGATTTTTTCAAGGTTAGAGGGCATCTCTATTCTTCTAACCCTATTCTTCTAACCCTAATTTTCAGTCCTAATTTTCAAGCTAAGGAGACTATTTTGAACTATTTTAATTATACAAATTAAAATATCATTTTGAAAATTATGGGAATAATTTTAGTAGGTTTCCTATGGTCAGAGAAGTTTAGGAAAAATATTATTATGTCTTGAATTATCTTGTAAATTTCTATATTTAAATAAATGTAAATATCTTCTGTTAATTTATGTAAATTATATACTTAGCAAAAATTGAAAAAATCAATTTCACATTTTTCTTAAAAATCATTTTTATCCACTGTAAAAATTTGAAATTTATTTGATTAAGTTTGAGTATTAAAGTTGATTTTCTAACAAAACTTGTATTTTTGTACAAAAATAACTATATTAAATTAAGTACACTTGGGAAAATTGTGAAAAGTGGTTTTCTAAGTTCCTTGTGATGAGAGGCACTTGGAAAAAAAAATTATGTTTTAGAAAATACATAATTTTTTAGCCTTATTTTGAATTTAAAAAAAATTAAAAATAATTTAAAGAAAACTAAAAATATCAAAATAATTAAAAATGTGCCTATTTGTTCTCTGATCATTTGGGACTCATTAAAATGTTATTTTTCTATGTTTTCTAAGTTAAAAATAAATCTTAAAAGCTAAAAAATGAATTTTCCTTATTTTCTCATTAAAATGATTGAAATAAACAAATTAAAAATAATAAAAATACAAAAATTGATTCTCTGAGTTTTTTGAACTCAAAGAAGTCTAATAAAAATATAAAAAAAATTTTTGATAATTAAAACATTATTTTCTATTTAATTAAATCATTCAAATTGATCCAAAATTAAGTAATAATAATAAAATTGAATTCAAAAAATCATGAAATTTTGCTTAATCATTTCTCTGACCTAGGGAAACTTGTAATAATTTTCTCATAAAAATAACTTTATTTTGGAAAGTTAAATAAATAAATTTTTGAAAATTCTCTTTTTTGAATTTAAATAAATAATTAAATTAAATTAAATTTTGAGAAGCCTAGATATTCTCCTCTAGTATTGTAATTACCTCATGGACAAGATACTCTAAATGCTCAAAGTCATTTGGGTTATGTTTAATGAGCTATGTGGTGGAGCACCCCATGGGCAAAATAATCATTTTTTATTTTGGTGCCTTAATCAAAATTTAGGACTAACCAAGGGAAAATGTGTAATTTTGGTCTTAATAAACATGTTTGGATGATTGAAATACAATGAGATTAAAAGGTAAAAACTCACTCACCATCCTTAAAACTCACTCACCACTCACTCACCATCCTTGCACAATATCAACAAAATCATAATTCTCCTAATCTTCTTTACTTGGAAGTCTATTAAGATCAAATGATTTATAAGTAATGGGCTTAAGATAGAAAAGATGATAATTTACTTTTCTCAAGCCCAAAGTTGAGGATGATGTGACCATTCAATAAGGATATATGCACTTAAATCTAAATTTTGACAATCACCATTTTACCTATTATGATTGTTAAGGGCTTGGTAGTGAGGGCTTGGTAGTGACCTTTGGTAGTGACCTAGGCTCGATGTCTAAACTCAATTAATTGGATTTAGAAGATGATATGATTGGTGATTAAAATCTTTTAACACTACAAGCCTGACTTTAGTTGTGGACACCACGATCTTAAATGACTTAAACTTGCCTTAGGGGCACCCACTCACATAACCTTTAAACGAAACATCAATTGATTAACTGAGTATTCTATCCTTGGGATAATTAAAATGTCATGTTTCGCTGAGTAATGGGGTAGTCACAATTCAACCTCAGATGATTAATGGAATAATATGATAAGTCCAAAATGAACTCAGAACATTTCAAGAGATCTTCAAAATGGTCCAGGGTCATGCCTCGAGCAATTTGAAATCTATTGGACATTTTGAAGAGTAAATTGGACTTGCCATATTTTTATTCTAAAATCATCTACTAGGATCTTCTAAGATTCAATAAAACCATAACTTGGGGATTGGTAGCTAAACCTTCATCTACTCTTGCAATTTCAATTCCCTGCAAAATTATATACATGCTTTGCAAGTACTAACCTTTCAAGTGGAGGAACAAAAACGATCGACAAGCATGCTTTTAAATTAATGCAATTACCTTTCTGTACTTTTTTTCTCGAGCTTGCATGTTAAACAGCAATGTCACCCTGCATGAGAACCAAAACTGTTAGGATAGTCACAAGGACAAATCTAAAACTAAAATCAATCAAAATAAATTTACCATTACGACATTCAAAATATAAGACAACTCAAAATTTAATTATAAACATAACAAAACAACAATTACAACAAAATTAAGACGTCTCTATCAGATGATCAAGAATCCCTCAGAGGAGGTAACCTACAGTTGCTAATGAGATTTCCCACGGTCTAAATGAAAGTATGGAACTCATTAAGTGAAGTTTAGTAAATTCATTTGAACTAAGTGAATCTAAAAGAAAATAGTGGTACCAAAATGAGGCAACCGTAGGATCCTAACCGGTGTCGCTCTAATCAACTTTAACATTCCCTCATAATATTTAAAGAACCATAGTCATAGTAACATTTCATTTGACATCATAAATTGGCACATTAGCAAACTTAAAATCTTTACAACGTGGAGCTTGGAGCTAGCATTGTGGGCAACATGGTCATCATCATCAGCAAAAGGATCTACAACAACCTATCTTTCCTTAGAATTAAACAACAAGTCATAGGATTTTGAGGTTGTTTGTTTATGCAACATATATCCTCAACTCATCTTTAGGCCTTTTGTGTAGCTCTAATGTACAATATAAGCCCTAACTCATCTTAGGATTCTGAATTTATCGTTTGTCATGAACTAAATCCCTACATCTTCTAGGCTATTTTTATGATTGTTTCAGATGAATAAAAGCCCTAAACAAATAAATTTGGCAGGATGAAATATTTAAATAATCTCTCTCTGAATTTGAAGCCAAATTATAAGATAGCTTGGGAAGTCACCGATGTTCTCTTCCAAATCTATGACGTCCCTTTGTCTCTCCTTCCTTGGATTCTACAATAAATGTTTTAAATTTGAGCCATTTCCATTTCACTCCTCTTTTTTTAATTTCATTGAAAAGTCCTATCCTTTTGAACTCATTGAAGATAATATTTTCTAATTTTTATGAATATTTTCTTGAGTAACTTTGGTTATTTAAGATGTAATTAAATATAGGGGCTTGCTCTTTTAGGAAGTTTTTTCGAACCCAGCTTAATATAAACCCTATTTACTTCTTCATATTAAATAAGGGAACTTGTCGACTTATAAATAAAATGGTTTTTGCAGACCAAACGAATGTCATATATTTCTTAGTTTATTTGATCGAGTCTCACCCTCAAGTGTTGTGTTTATCTTTCGGGATAGATACATTACTTTTGGTGTAGTGCTCTTTAATCTAAACTATGAAAGATATGGGATATGTTTGATTTCATATTTTTACGGGATTTCAATTCCGGCGGCAGACAGCTTCCAACCGGCAACTCCTCAACCAAACTAGTGCTAACAACTTCTGGCGACTCCGCTGTGGATAAGCTTCTCACTCTATATTGATCAGGAAATATTATCTTCATACATTGGTAATGTGTTCATGTCCCTCATGAACCAATTTACCCTTCTTTCGTTGGCATGCTTTATCAATTTCTGTCTTGGGAAAGTACAGTCAACTCTTTGGACTTCAGGACTGTCTGTTCAATCACCTTTTGAATAGGTAGGTTCAGGAGGCCATTAAGAACTTTTTAATCTTTTTGAGGGGTCGAACCCCCAATAGGTGTTGGTGGACTTGTTCCTCCTGGGTTTTGTGCACTGTAAAGTCGGTCCCGTAATGGGTCCTATACATCTCTCTTTTCCCTTTCAAGTTTAATTTGCGCTTGCTCTTTAAATTTATTTATATTAATTAAATCTTTCTGCTTTCAAACTATTTTTACTAAAATCTTAAATTATCCACAAATTAAATAAAGACTTACCGGTCAACAGATCAACCTCTGATAATGTTTAGTGCTCGCACTAAGATTATATGGTATTGGCCAAATAACTAACCCTAGAGCTTTCTTTTTTGTAGTTGCTCCAATGGCATTCCCATTGCTCACTTTTTCTTACAACCTGTCGATGAGCCACGATTTCCGAAATGTTGCCCTCCCCCACCATCAAGTTCAGAGTTGTATTTGATGATCTCGAGATCATTCTCGAGAAAGCCCTATTCGTCATGATGAAAATCACTGCTCCAGAGGTTCAAGAATCATCTACTGAGTTTAACTTAAACTGCCCTCAGGATTTCCTTTCTTACAAGAAAGTCAAGACTATTGCCACCATGGCTGTTAAGCTTATTATTCCCGCTAAGCCTGTTATTTCTATTTTTGCTAAGGGAAAAGAAGTTATGATTGTTGAAGACCCGTCTGAAGGATTGGTTCTCCACCCATCATTATTTGAAATCGGATCAAGTTTGAGGACTGCACCGTTAACTCCAACCCAAAGGACAAACCGTATCCAGAAGTTTTGGAGAGCTAGTAAAGCCCATATTTCTAAGGAAGTACCTGTTGATGATGGTCCTCATTAAGAGGAATCAAGATTACAGTACATCTACCCACTTCTGTAAGGGAGTAGGTTTCATCCCTTAATGGATATTAATGAGTTCGAAAGTATCCAGAAGACCGCCGCTACTTTACCATCACCTCATGGACATGGTAGGGAGAGGAAGAAACTAACTCCTATCACTTGAGTCTGTTCAATTTTTCAGAGACTAGTTGCCAAAGAAGGTTGTTCAGTTGGCAAGTTATTTAAATGAGTGGGGTGTGCAATATCCCCTCACATGAAGAAAGAAATTTTAAGGGACGTCGGATCTGCCAGACGATCTCAAAAATCAACTGAAGCTTTGCCTGCTTGCATTCCTGACTGGCTCCTCTTGGGAAGCAGAGTTGATACCACCATTGTTACTATCGATTCTACCGTCACTAAGCTTGTAGGTCGTCGATTGATTAAGTCGCATCTGGATCTGAGAATTCTACCAATTACCAGCCACAAGAACTTTCCTAAAGCTCCAAAGAAAAATACGAAGAGGTTACCTAGTACTGTATCTGGTCTACATCATGGGCAACAAACTTCTCTACGACATGTCGATGTTTCTGCTGAGACATTTTGTCTCAATACATCACCGTCAAAGAAAAACATATGGGTACCCTAGGTAGCCATACCGATACGGTCCAATGAGCATGAAGGGTAGGATAATGGAATGAAGCAAGGGTCTGAAGTATCCAACATTTTCACAATAATTGGTAGAGAGATGGATGAGGAAGTACAGGATGTCTAGCAAAGTCCTCCAGATCTCAAGATGATACAACGATCAATAATTGAAGAAAAGTTCGAAAAGCTCAGGGTCGAGATTTCTGAGTTGGTCCGAGAACATGTAGTGACGATGAAGATTTTGACTTCAATGATTACCTCTGTCGGCGCTACTTCGGGGGTTTGTGGGGAGTTGCCCGTAAGAAGCTGTCGGACGCCGAAATCAAAATCTCGTCGCTAGCTTTAGAAGGACGTTGAAGTATGAAATCAAACTGATCCCATATTTTTGATAGTTTAAAATGAAAGAGCATTGTACTTCAAATCATGTATCTATCTCGAAGGATAAACACAACACTTGAGGATGAGGCTCGATCAAATAAACTAAGGAAAGTATGACGTCCGTTTGGTCTGCGAAACCTTTGTATTTGCTGACAAGTTCCCCCATTTAATATAAAGGATTAAATAGGGTTTATATTAAGGTGGGTTCAGACGTGCTTCTTATAAAGGCAAGCCTCTCTAGTTTTACATCTTAAATGACCAAAGTCACTTAAGAAGACTCTCAATAAAAATCAGGAAATATTACCTTCAGGGAATTTCAAAGGGTAGGACTTTTCAATTAAGTTGGACGTAGAGGTGTGAAAGGGGATTGGTTCAAATTTGGAACATTTTATTGTAGAGGCCAAAGGAGGAGGAACTAGGGGATGTCATGGACCCAGAGGAGAACCCGGGTGACTTCCTAAGATATCCTAATGTTTGGCTACAATTTTGAGGAGAAAAATTTAAGTGTTTCATCCTGCCAATTTTATTAGCTAGGGCTTACATTCGTGTGAAACGATCACACAAATAGCCTGGAAGATGTGAGGGTTTAGGTCGTGACAAACGACAACCTCGGAATCCTAAGATGAGTTAGGTCTTATATTGTATAACAAGGCTATTCAAAGGCCTAAAGATAAGGTGAGGATTTACGTTGCATAAGCAAGCAACCTCGAAGTTCTATGGCTTTGTTGTTTAAGTCTAAGGAAG
>NW_018229184.1:17580-22073 GCF_001263595.1 Phalaenopsis equestris
CCCGTGGTTTCCCTCCTCCGAGGGATTCCCAATCATCCGATAGAAACATCTTAATTTAGTTGAAGTTTGTAGTTTTGTGTGATGTTTGTGATTAAATTTTGAGTTGTTTTATATTTTGAATGTTGTGGCGGTGAATTTTATCTTAGTTGATTTTAGTTTTGGTTTTAGGCATTGGTTTTGGTTAACATTCAATTTTATGTTGTTTTCATACATGTAGGTAAATCCAAATACAAAAAAAAGTAACGTAAGCATAAAGCATGTAAGGAAAAAAAGGCACAAGAAAGGCGGTACTATAAAATGTAGGTTAATTAAGGATGATTTCATTGAGCAAAGTATATTAAGTTTAATAGACCTCTGAAGTATCCAACAGGTTTGGAGGAGGAAGCAGGTCCATGCCTCCCTCTCACCAACTCGTGAAAAGCCTCGAGTCCATCTAAACTTATTATGTTGCTTAATGGTTTATCCTATGAATACTTCTAATGCTTAGTGAACTTTGACGTCTTAATTATCCCTAAGAAAGGGGTAAATATCATTTATCATTTAATTTGAAAATTATGTGAGTGAATTTCCTTAAAGGGCAAGTTGGTGTAACCTGAACAGCTAGCCAATTTTTAATTAGGCTTAGTGGTGTTTCAAGGATGTTCGATTATGTTATGTTTATTTCTCTACTCCTCATTTAGTCAATTTTGATTTGGCCTAAGTCACCACTAAGCCCTTAAGCCCTAGATGAGTGTCTTAATTAGTTTTGAAAAGGTTAATCTTTAAGTGGTCATGATTCATGATTTGGATTTTATTTGAAAATCAAAATAGGGGTATTAAATCGATTAATTATTGACTTCAAAAGTCATACCCCTAAGTCCTCCAGGATAATTTAATTTTAATAAACTTCCAAATTTTAATAATCTAGAAATTTATTAACTCAGTTGAAAAGATGAGATTGGTTTCTACCAATTAACCCCTTGTGTTCCAAACATCAAATAGATTGATTAAGATCAGAAGTTGCCCATTTCCCTCCTTAACTTAAGCCTAAATGTTAATTAAGGCTAAATTTTCAAAATTACACATTTGCCCGTAAGGCTCTAACACTTCATAATTTGTCAAATTCAATTTAAACGACTTTGAAATTTTTATCCTACCTCATTCATGGGTCATTTAAGACATCAGAGGAGAAAATGTGATTTTTCAAAATTTAATTTATTTTATATAATTATTTTCATGCAAAAATAGGATTTTTCAAAGAAAATTCCTAACTTGACCAAGGTATTTTATAATCCTTTGAAATTTTTATTAAAGGTATAAATAGACTAGAGAAGTCTTTGAACCAAATTTCATGATTTTTTGAATTTTTTGTGATTTATCACAATTATTTTAAATCATAGGTTACTTAATAAAAAAAAATTATTTTAAATAATGAAAATTAAGTTTTATATTTTTTAAAAATCTCTCTAAAGTTAGAGAACCTAGAGGATCAAATTTCATATTTTTTTTCTATGATTTATTGGAATTATTTTAGTGAAAACTTATTTTTAGCCTTTAAAAATTATTTTTAAGCTTTGAAATTCATTATCTTTATTTAGAAAATCAGGAAAAATATTCTAATTGTTCCTAAGTGATTTAGGAAGCAATTTAGAATATTTCCATGAATTTAGTTATTTTTGTGTTTTTTATGAATTTTTAAATATTTAAAATAGGCTAAAAATCAAGTTTTTATTCTAAACATTATTTTATTTTCATAAAATATCCCTGATCACACAGAACTCAAAAAACTAAGTTTCATAATTTTTTGAGTTATATTTTGATTTTTAAAAATCATTTAAGTGTCAAAAGTGGTATTTTCTTTAAAAATCAACTTAAGTTATCAAATGAACTCAAAATATTTTGAAATTTTTATAGTGAGTTTTCTGGATCATAAACCATAGTGGAGATAAAAAATCAAGTCATTTAATTATTTATATTTTCCAAAATTAATTATTTTAGTTATTTAGTGTTTGTAAAATTTAAGTGCATTTTAACTTACTTGACCCTTGAAATTATTTCCAAAAGCCTCTCTGGTCATGTGGACCCTCCAAAATTTTCTTAGAATTTTCTAATCAATATGCTAATTTCCATGATTATTTTAAGGAAATAATGTGCAAGATCTTGAAAAATATGGATTTTTGTATAGGAACCTCCTCTGACTTTGGAAAAATCAGAGGATGTTCCCCTTGACAGAGGCTACAACATGCCAAAATTTCAAACCAAGGTGATGTATCAATATACATGGAGAATCAAATGACCCCAAACAGTGTTTAATTAATTAAAAATACTTTATGCATCAAATGGACTTGATGTTTACTCCACATTATTCTCCTCTGTTCACTGAGCAAGAGGGTATTTTTATTTTATTTTTGTGATTTTTCTACAAAAAGTTATGGATTTTTTGAAGTTTAGGGAGTTTAAATAAATAGAAAAAGCCCTATTTTTCTATTTAAACCGCGCGTGCTGACTAGATCCTCGGCAGCTCCGAAGGCATGGGTGGCGCGTTCTGGTTGGACGTCGCCGTCCACGTAGCTGCTGACTCGGCCCGCTGTTTATACCCCGAAGCGCTATCCCGCTCGATCTCCTCCGTCCATTTGATACACACTTGATCAAATGGCTCCCCATCATCATCCTTGATAGAATGATCCTGTGACCATCCAAACTAAAACCCTAAGATCTCAGCCTAGATTCAACCAAATCACCTTAGGTTTGGTCCTATGGAGTCGTCTAAGTGAGACAAACACATCCATATGGTAATCATGCAATTAAATTAAGCCTAATTACATGGAGAATCGAAATAGGCTCGGGATGAGGTGAGGTTTTATACCATTGTTCTAAGAAGTGAAGCTTCGATCAGAGGGTCTTGGCACGCTCGTTATGATCCAATGAGGCTAAGTATCGAGTCTCTGGTCTTGGTGTGAGGCCTAGGTATGAATTTGATCAAGCTCGATTTTAGGTGTTGGTCTAGAGCTGTGGTGGAGGCTCTGTGGAAGGGGGACTGTGGAAGGGGGGGCTTCTTTCACTATATTTTATGGGGCTTTGGCTTCTTTCACTATTTTGAAGGTGTGAGTAGGTTTAATTTGAGTTTGGGTAGACTGTGGAGGTGTATTGGATTATGTCCTGGTTTCTGGTAAGGTTCCAAGCTCAAAATTGAGCTCCGGTAATGGGAATTGGTGAGGGAAAATGGTTGGAATGCACTGAGGGGATCTTAGGGAAGCTCTGTGTGAGGTTTGGAGAGGCCTCACTAAGGAAATTTCAAAGCGGCTCTCAAGGCACAAGTTTGGGTGCATTGTGGTGCTTAGGAGGAGGGCAGAGGAGCTCTTCAGTTTGATTTGGATGAGCTGGCCTCTAAGTTTGATTTAGGTTAGGTGCCATGGGGGGTGGCTCTTGATTTTGAGCTTTTTCGGCCACTAGGCCGGCCGACCGGCCAAGGGTAGGTGGCTAGGAGCTCAGGGAACTTAGGGGAATATGTCACAACAATTTAGTGTAATAATACCTAATTTTGGTAAGGATATCTTAAGCACATGCATTTTTGGAAATAATATCCCTTGATTTGGGGCACCATTGGTCCATAGCTTGATTTAGGTGGTTTCATGGTGTTTGGACTTGTCACTAAGTCCAACTAATGGCTGGGGTGGAGTTAATTTGGTGACTTTAGGATGGTTAGGTCACATTTAGTGCATGGGTCCAAGTAGGTGCAAATGACCGCGCAAATGACCATGTCTTGGGTTTGTTCTAGGCTGGCTATGTCAATTGGCCCACATAAATGTTGCATTTGTTGTAGATGATCATCACGAACAACTTTGGTGAAGAATGGAAGTGGTTTTGAGCTCAATTGAAGGATCAATTTGACGGAATTTTGAGCTTTAATCAATTTGGTCATGTTGGGCTAAACTTGGGTCTAGCTTGGGATAGCCTCGGGATAAGTCAAAATTGATTATTGTAAATATTCAACAGGGACCTCATGAAGAGTTTTCAACATGAATTAGATGCCAATTTGGAGGTTAATAATATCAATTGCGTGAAATTTGGGGATTTAGCCAATTTGGGGCTAAATTTGGGAATTTTGGATTTAGGCCAAAATCAAATGAATTTGAGGCTTCACCAAGGACAATTGATGGTTGATTTTGATGTGTAAGAATGTTATCAAGATTTTTCAACATTAATTTGGGCCAATTGACTAGGACATGGATTCAATTTTGTGAGATTATGTCATATGGTCAAAATTGGGGTTTTGACCTAAATCAAAATTGGGCTCAAATCATGGGCCAATTAGGCTTAGATTTGGTTTTGTTTGGTCACGTCAAAACTGAGTTTGAGTTTAGGATTGGAATTGGGGTCAATCAAAATCAAATTGATGGACATTTGGGTTGAATTTGGGGAAATTTGGGCCTTTAAAGGAAAATTTAGGGATTTTGGTTAAAGATGGGCAAATTGGCCAAATAGGGTCATATGGCGGTTTAAAGAAATTATAT
>NW_018229184.1:22160-26114 GCF_001263595.1 Phalaenopsis equestris
TGTTTAGGGGCAAAAGGCCAAGATGGGTATTTTGGTATAGTTGAGGTACCAACCATCACCAATAAGCCATGGACCAATGGAAATCCCATTTTGGGTCCTCTACATAGTGGTCTTAGCCAAACCATAACCCTGGGGCTGGTAGGTTTAGGGGACCATCTACATGAGTATCCCAAAAAGATCAAGGGACCTAGGCTAGAAATTTGAGTTTAGAGTTATGAGCGATTGTGAGTGTTAATGAGTGTAGTGACTGTAGTGAGTGTCTTAGCTCCAGACCAACACCCAGAGTCAACCCTAAGGTCCAGCAGTCCTAAGGGTGGCTCATCTTGAGTTTCCCACGTAGTGACCCCACCTACTAAGTATATGGAGATTGAGACCAATATGTGGAACTTCAAGTTGAGTAGAGAAGAATGTAGAATTTCTATTGGTGATGGTGCCTTTTCTAGTTTTCTAAGAATAGTCAATAGGAAAATCCTATGGCTAGAACTTAGGCTGCTAAAGAAGAAAAAACTAAACCTCAACCAAAAATGAGGTCAACAACCTCGAGGAAGATTTCATGGATATCCATGTCATCAAGACTAGAGCCGCTGCATCTGTGCGAGACACTCAACCTCTCGTCAAAGAGAACACCGTAGATGAGCTGCGTAGGAATGTTTTCCTAAGGGATGAGCAAATCAGCCAAATGGAGAAAATAATGGAAGAGATGGCAGCTACCATGACCGTCATGGTTATAGCTCAAGGACAGTCTCAACCACCACAGTTAGCTTCCCAAAAATTCAACCAACCGGAGATTATACATATCATAGATGAAAGGAGAGAAGTTGCCTCAACAAATAGAGATGATCAATAAAAAAAGGATTGTCCATCAAGCTTCATGCTAGAAAAGGAGATTAAGCAAATGGTCGAGCAAGTTCGGGAGGCCTTAACCCAATCTAAGGGTGGTGCATTGATTTTGAGGGTTATACCTTACCCGGAGGAGTTCGATATAGTACCTTAACCTTAGTTTTTTGTGTCACAAAACTTTAAGATATCTGATAGGACTGGAAATCCCATGCAGCATATAGTGCATTTTCAAGCCATTTGTGGTAATACAAGAGGAAATAGAGCTTAAGTCTTTCGAAAGTTTGTCAGCACTTGTCAAGAGTCGCTTTTGATTGGTATGTCAAACTACCCAACAGATGGGTCAAGACGTTCGCCAAATTAGAACAATTGTTCGTGAAGAGATTTGCTAGAGCGCAGCATCATATGTTTATTGGAGATCTAGTAGTTGAGAAGAAAAATCCTAGCGAGACTTTAGTGGAACATATTTTGAGGTGGAGAAACCTTAGCATGAAATGTGAACCTCAACTACAGGAACATCATGCAATTGAAATCTTACTCACTTACTCAAGAGCATCCATGGGCCAGTGGCTTTCATGCTCAAGGGACTCACCATTAAATCCTTCGAGAAGCTGCTTAGCAAAGCTAGCAATCTTTAAGAAGAACTCAAACATATGGATTCTCATGAGAAGACAGAGAAGTACAGGATAACCAGAGTATTTAAAAAGAAGTCCAGAACAATAAGAATGGTCCATAAAGGAAAATAACCAATGAAGATACATGAAAAGAATTCTCGTTAGTCATCATCAGAGCATGTCAACAATAGACACAGCAGTATGGTCAGTCTAGCAAGCAATCACATCAGAGAGGATTGTATCGAATAGAGAATAATAAAATGTTCATTGTGGAATGTAGGAAAGCGGTGTACTCCTTTAAAGATGAAGCCATACCCAAAATGTTCAGAAGTTTGATGAAGAAGCCTGAGTTCAGATTACAACCAAATTATTTTCTATATCACGGATTGCTTGGACACACTATAGAGGATTGTTTCGTCTTTAAAGATTGGCTCGAGAAAAATCTTAAGGAAATATAACGATCTCGAAAGAATATTTAAAAGAACCTGAAAAAGGTTCTATAAATATGACTTTGGCTGAGCAAGTCTCTCCGTTTGACCCATATACTAGAAAAGATGGATAGAGTACGAGTTGGAACAAACTCGAGAAAATACTAAACCAAATCTAAAATGCATCAGCACAAGCTTCTGTTCAGAGTCTTCAGTTTGCTAAGCCCAAGATGAAGATTTCGCCTGAAGATCTGTAACCATCAAATAAAAAGAAGAAGAATACCACCATCAAGACTAATAACACGTGGGGTAGGATTGGGACTGCCCTGCTAGATTAGTTTTCTCGTATTCGTGGAAGAAAATCCTCGAATCCCTGACCTGGTATGATTATCTTTTTTCCCCTCTGGGTTCTTATGAATATAATGATTATGATTTCAACTATTTTTTAACTATTTCTAGTGATAACATAATCGATTATGACCAATCTAGCTTCAATCTTGATTCCTAAACCAATCCTCAAATCATACTTAAGTCCAATGAACCTGTCAGGAAGACCGAAGAAGACATCGACAATACCGATTTCGATAGCGCCGGGAGTGAGGAACCAATCCTCTAGTTCCACGGTACACAACTTGCCATCGACTTAGATCTTTCTGACAAATAAGAAACACCGGAATATTCGCCTACGACATCTCAAGAAGAAGAAATTACAAAGGTGAACTTAAGGAGCAGGAGAGTATTACCCCCGAGAATAGCTCTGACGGATAAAGGAAAGTAAATAGTAACTCGAGAGGAGCTACTTCCACCTATGTTAATTGAAGAACCACATAATCAAAAGAAAATTAGAGATTCATACAAAGTGGATTATAATGTGCTAGCTCATCTTATGAAGTTGCAGGCCAAATTAAGCATCTACGACGCTCAGTGAAAGGAGATGAAAGAATCTCTAGTTACAAATTGGCTTGACCCAAAGATTTTCATAGCCCAGTTGGTTAGCACATCATCAAATGAATTTTACCCATTTAAACAACAGTTGGGGGTAAACTTTACAGATAAATACTTGTTGCTCGTTACCGCTGACCATAACATACCGCTCTATATCTCCGTTAACATTGGCAGATTTGTGTTTTCCAGAGTTTTGGTAGATCCTGGAGCATCCGTCAACTTGATGAGTCTACCTATTTTGGCCTATTTGGACATCAAGAGCTTACGACCGATAAAATGATGCTAAGGGGATTCAAACAAAGAGGAGAGAGAGCTCTTGGATCAATTACATTATTTATGAAAATTAGAGAACTAGTAAGAACCGCTAAATTCCATATCATCAACGCCGAGACCTCTTTCAATGCTCTGCTGGGTTGATCGTGGATTCACGAATACAATATGGATCCATTGTCTCTACACCAGTGCATTAAGTATTATAAGGAAGGACAAGAACAATGCATCAAGGGAGATTTACAACCATTTTCAGTTCATGAAGTTGGCATTCATGAAGATGCCGCCTACTATGCACCTTTAAATAAATTGTATTCTCTTGTGAAATTATGATAAATAAAAGTGAAGATTTAGAGGAGTCACAAAGGGGAGGCCATTCAGCTCCGCTTCTGTGAGCTTCCACAACTCTTTTGCTACAATTTGGTGGGAGTTCTTTTAGTTCACACACTCGAAGTCGAGTCGGGGATGTGGATGAGGAAGAGCTAATGTTGAACGTGCTAGGCCGATCATCAACATTGATGATGAAGAAAGTTCTGAAGATGAAATAATGGTGATAAAATAGAAGAAACCACAGTACGAGATATCCTTATAAGATACGGAGAAAAGAAAATATGAGACAATGTATGATTGGATAAACCACTACGTGAACACCATATCCCTTACTCTGATTCTCCCTCAAAAGGTCAAGTGTTTAGAGGTCAAGGAGCTCCATAGCGCTGGTTCAAAGCCGATCAAGTTTTGTCGTGCTTCTACTTCTACTGATTCTAAAAATCATGTAAATTTGGACGAGGATCTTAATGAATTAATAGAATTGCCTTTTGGTTACTTTTCACCTTGTGTACAAACATTAATTCAGCAGG
>NW_018229184.1:26124-27019 GCF_001263595.1 Phalaenopsis equestris
GCATTTACCAAAACAAATGTCAAAAGATAAATTACAACTTTTTGAAAAATTGTGGAATGTTAAAAGTCAAACTCCAAATTTGAAAGAGGGTCTAGGATTTGGTACAGTTGGACCAGTCGATGACTCATAATTTTGCATGATTGTTACTAGTGAATCAGAAGAGGATTGCCTCGATGTGGAGGTTGACTGTACCGATCAGCTGATAGAGGATTCCATGCTAGAACTTGAGGAAGAAATCAAGTCAACAGTTGATAAATTAAAGGAAATTAACCTCGGGACAGAAGAACAATCTCGACCTACATTTATAAGTTCTCTAATCAATGATGAAGAATCTTTAGAGTTGATCAGACTATTAACAGAATTCAAAGATTGCTTCACATGGAGTTATGAAGAAACGTCAGGACTATCAACAGAAGTTTTAGTTCATAAATTCAGGGTGGACAAGGATATGATCCCAGTGAAACAAGCTCTAAAAAGAATGTACCTCAAAATAGAACAGCAAGTCATTGCCGAGATAAAAAAATTAATAGCACTAACTTTATAAGAGAAGAGAAATACCCCACATGGTTAGCTAACATTGTCTCGGTTAAGAAGAAAAGTGGATAAATTCATGTATGTGTTGACTTCAGGGATTTTAACAAAGCATGTCCAAAGGATGAATTTCCATTCCCATGAATTTCCATTCCCAATGAATTTCCATTCCCAATACCAGAAATGATGGTGGATATCGCTTCAACACATGAGATTTTCTTCTTTATGGATGGATTGTCGGGACACAACCAAATCAAGATGGCTCCAAAAGATGCAGCACTTATAGCCCTCAGAATGTCTATTGGGATTTTCTGCTAAATAGTGATACTATTTGGGTTGAAGAACGCTGGAGCAACATATCAAT
>NW_018229185.1:0-1365 GCF_001263595.1 Phalaenopsis equestris
TTCTTTAGGAGTTACCCAAATTTTGATGTGGAAATCTAGTAGTCCAATTTAGGAAAAATTTTAGTAAATGAGACCAACTTAGAGTTTTGAAACTTTTAAAGTTAAAAAATATGAAAATATAAGTTTCTATCTAATTGAAAAATATTGTAGATTCTCTAAAAATAGAGTTTATGTATTTTAATTTCTCTACTTAAAAATTTTTATTAAGCATAATTTTACTTACTATATTGTATCCTTAAGCTTAAGAGTTTCTCAAGTCTTATACTTTAAAAAGATCAGATGTGGAACCAATTTTTGATTTGACACTAATCATCAAGCTTCTCCTCTCTTTTTAAAATTCTTCTCTTCTTTTTATTTTTCTTTTATTTTTATTTTTCTTTTTTTTTCTTTTCTTAGGCAATGATTACTATATTTGGATAGGTCTTTAATGATTTTGAACCACACTTCCTTTCTTAAAGCAAAGTGTTGATATTTTTATTTCACTTAAAAATATAATAATAGTTTTGAAAATTATTTTCAATAAAAGAAATTTAAGTTTTGAAATTAAAAATCTAAATATTCTAAAATTTTCAAAAATACAATTTTTCCTACTAAAAATAATTACAGTATATTTAGCTTTTTTTCACACTAAAAAAATTTTAAATTTAAGTTTTTCTTCATTATTATAAATTTTAACTAAATTCTCTTACTCATTTCTATATTCAAAATTTTACTTCCCTAATATATCTTCATATACATAATAATTTTTCTTCAAATCAAAATCAAATTGATTTGAAGCACAATTGAGAGCAAATAAATTTTTAAGTTCTATAGAAAATTTTTCATCCCTCACCCAAACTTAATTTTTAATAAAAATAAAACATTTTAGCGTCATATAAATATTGATAGGAATAAAAATTTAAAATATCATGCTAACAAGAATTTTCATATCCTAAATATGCAAGTACAAAAATTTAAAACAGGAGTAAAAATTTAAATTGATCACATTTTAATTTTCTTAACATATAGATGTTCATCAGACTTATACAGGAGTATAACATAAAAGCAAACAAACATACATGGCCGCATCATAAAGAAAAATAACTAGTAGTAAATTGAAAAATTTAAACATGCGCATTTAAAAGTAAAAAGTTAGCTAGATTCTAAACCTTCCTAAGATTCCAGAATTAAGTTCAACACACACTAACTACGTACATTAAACAACACAATTATCACAATTACTACCATTAAACATAATAATTACTCACAAAACACAAATACATCATAGTAGGTGTACAACAACTCCTAGTAGTCTCAACAATTACAACTAAAAAAAAAACACAAAGTACAAAACAAATGCACTACCAATAGTTCATAACAACACAT
>NW_018229186.1:0-226 GCF_001263595.1 Phalaenopsis equestris
AGAAAGAAAATCTTGGCTAGAACGCAAAAAAAAAAATTTAAAATTTTGCGGATTGTTCGTAAGACAGACGGGCTCGCGGGAATGAACAGATGGGGGAACGAACAGATGTGAAGCAGTTCAGATAAAGGGATGTGACAGTTCAGTAAGTTATGCTTCGGGGAGTTCTCGGTAGAGGCGGCGTCGCGACTTCAAGGCGCGACAGTTCATGAACCTTCACGACATTAGC
>NW_018229187.1:0-495 GCF_001263595.1 Phalaenopsis equestris
TTAAAATAATCAAAATTTTCAAAAATTACAAAAAATTATTCAAAATGTGTACAAATTTTTCCAGATTACTTAAAATTTATTAGGATATTTTTCCTAATTTTTATAAGTTAAAAATAAATTTTAAAAGCTTAAAAATAATTTTTCCTTATTTTCTCATTAAAATAATTATAATAATGAAATTAAGAATCATAAAAATACAAAAATTAATTCTTTGAGTTTTATGAACTCAGAGAAGTCTAATAAAAATATAAAACAATTTTGATAGTTAAAGCACTATTTTCTATATAATTAAATCATTGAAATTGATCTAATATTAAATAATAATAATAATAATTTAATTCAAAAAATTATGAAATTTTGCCAAAGTGCTTCTCTAGCCTAAGGGATTCTCTAATAATTTTCTCATAAATAAAAATTTTGTTTCGGATAGTTAAATAAATCAACTTTGAAAATCTTATTTCCTGAATTTAAAAAATTATTGAAATTAAAAAAAAA
>NW_018229188.1:0-378 GCF_001263595.1 Phalaenopsis equestris
TATTTTATATTATGTTTTACACAGTTTTATTGAATCGGGCAAAATGATCATTTTTATAGAAAAAACTGTCTCGCAGCTGTTTTCACGCAGCTGAACCAAACAGGCAGTCAACTTCCCCACAGCTGTTTTCACGCAGCTGAACCAAACAGGCAGTCAACTCCCCCACAGCTGCTTCCCCACAGCTGCTTCCTAGGGCAGCGCAGCTGCAGCTGCAAAGCTGAGAAGCTGCAGCTGCAAAGCTGAGAAGCTGCAGCGGCGCCAAACAGGCCCTTATTGCATGTTAGTTTCAGAAGATACTATAACTATATGTGTAATCCACACCATCAACGGAGCTAACGTATATATAGGTAAGGAATTTTTATAAAGTTGTCAAATACA
>NW_018229189.1:0-464 GCF_001263595.1 Phalaenopsis equestris
GAAAGAATTGAATAACAATGTGACGGTGAAGTACAAAAGAGGGGACACAAGAACTGGTTGTTCAGTCATGATATGATATGTCGTCGATGTCGAAGGTAATTGGTCGGTTAAAAAATTTATCAAAAAGTCATAATCATCCTTTGGCGGCGGACGGTGACAAACATCTACTGCGTTCCAGCAGAAAGATGAGGGTATCAATACAAAAGTGCTCAAATCGATGACACAATCAGAGATTAGAACAAGCGATGCATTTATTTTTCTGGTTACAAAATTCAGGGGTGTGAAAAATCTTGATTGCACGAAGAGGATACTTATAATTTCATACAAATAGAGAAAAGTTAAAATTGAACATGGGGACACTAATTCTCTACTACGATTGTTCAAGCTAAGGATACGATGTTTGCATGGGACGTCTAAATTGATGAGTCCGGTAGTTTGTTGAATTTCTTTTGGAGTAATGATAT
>NW_018229190.1:0-254 GCF_001263595.1 Phalaenopsis equestris
TTCGGCCAAAATCTTCCCTTTAATGATGTGGATGACTTTTCCCAAGATTTGCTTAAGCACCCCTCCAAAATCTGGCCTTATCAATTGTACAAGTACACATAACCGTCGATCCCACCGTCGACAACCTCGATGACGCACCTCGATGACGCCGTCGGTGGCCTTCTGGAGAATTTGTCCTATAGCCTCAGGAAAAGCTCGTCGTCAGCGGCGTCGATGGCGCCATCGGTGCCCTAGTTCAAATCTCCACATTTTGG
>NW_018229191.1:0-338 GCF_001263595.1 Phalaenopsis equestris
CCATGGTATTTTCCACAGACTAACATTATAAAGCTATTCATCAGGGAAACTATCTGCAATTTTATTGTCAACATCAGTAATTCATGATTTTCTAATCTTGACAAATGATCAGCAATTTGATTATCAGTTCCCTTTCTATCAATAACTATAAGATCAAATTCTTGCATCAATAATATCCATCTAATCAACGGCATCTTTCTTTTGCATCAGATATTTAATAGCTGAGTGATCAGTTTGCATAACACATTTAGCTCCAATTAAATAAGATCAAAATTTATTTAAAGCATATACGATAGTTAGTAGCTCTTTTTCCGTAATAGTATAGTTAATTTGAGCAT